>NC_045167.1:6750761-6763261 GCF_900700415.2 Clupea harengus | reverse complement strand
ACCCCACTGTTCCCACGACAACCCTCTTACAATCTACTTCCTCTCTAAACAGGAAGTGAAGGTGTCTTGTCCAGATTATCAGGACTGCAATAAGACAGATGCTATGGAAGACTTCCAGCAGAGGATCGAGTGTTACAGACAGACCTACGAACCCCTGGACCCTGATAGTTATGACAGGTACATACACACATACATGCACACACACGCTCTCTCTCTCTCTCCCTCTCTCCCCCTCTCTCCCTGTGCAATGATATTTCATCTTAAACAAACATAGTAATAATCGTTTTATTACTAAATCAAATGAATCACTGAATCAATTTAATCTGACAATTCGATGGAAATGACGTTTTTCACCTGTCTTTATAAATGTATCAATCAACAACTGTATGAACTGAATAACATTACAAATATCAGCGCACTCACCATACTGCTATCCTATTAGGGTCTCTGACGGCCATCCCTCTCCCTCTCTCCCATCAGGAACCTGTCCTTCATCAAGGTTATTGATGTTGGCCGGCGTTTCCTTGCCAACCGCATCCAGGACCACATCCAGAGCAAGATTGTGTACTACCTGATGAACATCCACGTACAGCCCCGCACCATCTACCTCTGTCGCCATGGCGAGAGCCAGGACAACCTGCAAGGCAAGCTGGGAGGAGATGCGGGGCTGTCATCGCACGGCAGAAAGGTACAGAGAGAGAAAGAGAGAGAAAGTGAGATACAGAGAAAGAGAGAAAAAGAGTGATGGGGAGAGACTGAAAAAGAGAGCTAGGGAGGGAGAGACAAAGGAAGAGGGGAGAGAGGGTAAGAGGGAGAAAAAGAGAAGTAAGAAGAGTGGGGTTAAGAGGGAGGGAGGAAGAGAGAATGGGAGAAGGAGGTGGAGAGAGAGGTGCGAAAGATGACAGTTGGGTGGTGGGGTGATTAAAACTGTCATGACAGATAGCGTGAGAGAGAGAGAGAGAGGTTAGGAGAGGGGGAGAGAGGATGGGAGAAGGAGAGTAGGAGAGATGACAGTTGGGTAATGGGGTGATTAAAACTGTCTTGACAGGTAGAGTGGTTGAGAGGAAATGAAACAGTTGGCGAGTTGATTGTTAATAGAAGAGGTCGGGTAAGAACATGAATGAATTAGTTCTGTATGTATGAGTTCCAAAGACACCTGTGGTCGGGATCAGACAGACAGACAGACAGACAGACAGAGAGATATTAATGTCAGTGCGTCTTCTCTGTGCCAGTTTGCCTCAGCCCTGGGCAGCTTCGTGGAGGAGCAGAACCTGAAGGACCTGAAGGTTTGGACAAGTCAGCTGAGACGCAGCATCCAGACCGCAGAGGGACTCGGGGTCCCCTACGAACAGTGGAAGGCCCTCAACGAGATCGATGCTGTGAGTACACATAGCGCACATGGTACACATCATTTATCAATCAATCAATCAATTTTGTATTAGAAAGTGTAGAAGCTCCCCTGATGAAGTGTGTGTGTGTTTTGTGTAGGGTGTGTGTGAAGAGATGACGTATGACGAAGTGAAGGAGAAGTATCCCGAGGAGTTCGCCCTGAGAGACGAGGACAAGTACTACTACCGCTACCCTTCAGGCGAGGTATGCTGATTAAAGGCTAATGCTAGCTCTTGGAGTTAATCTGATCTGGCAGATTCTGTTGTCTATCTACACCCCTGAAACAAAAAGTTACTACCCCTTGCTAGACTCGTCTCATGGACTTGTTTACATCTAAAGAACAGTTTAAGAATCAAGTAGCCTCTTCTTAATTGAGAAGCCAGGTTAAAGAAAGGTCAAAGGTTAACTAAGGAACAAATAAATGACACCACTTTGCTTTGTTTCCTAGCAGTTGTAAACAGACAGATATAAACAACATTTACCGTCAATTCACCCTCACCTTTTGAACTCTTTCCTTTGTATGACTCTAAATCAGTTGGATGTAAACAAGCGTGTGTGTGTGTGTGTGTGTGTGTGTGTGTGTGTGTGTGTGTGTGTGTGTGTGTGTGTGTGTGTGTGTGTGTGTGTGTGTGTGTGTGTGTGTGTGTGTGTGTGTGTGTGTGTGTGTGTGTGTGTGTGTGTGTGTGTGTGTGTGTCCCTGCAGTCGTACCAGGACCTGGTGCAGCGCGTGGAACCGGTGATCATGGAGCTGGAACGGCAGGAGAACGTCCTAGTGATCTGTCACCAGGCCGTCATGCGCTGCCTGCTGGCCTACTTCCTGGACAAGAGTGCAGGTGAGTCGCCACAGCAACACTGTACACAAACACGGGCTCTGATTGGTGGAGAGTGAACAAACAGATGGAATTATGGGTAGAGATGGACATGATATAACCTTTGAACTTTGAACTTGTGTTGCAGATGAGATGCCATACCTGAAGTGTCCTCTTCACACTGTCCTGAAGCTCACACCGGTGGCTTATGGTGAGACACACACACACACACACACACACACACACACACACACGCAAAGTTTTATTTTACCAATATAATAAATACTTTTAATGACATCCTAAGTAAATGTTTATTGTTCATTTTCAGGATGCAAAGTGGAGTCCATCTTCCTCAATGTGGAGGCAGTGAACACACACAGAGACAGGCCAGAGGTAAACAAACAAACACACAAACGAAAAACAACGCCCCCTGAATAACAAACATTGTACTCATTGCTGGGAAAGGCATGCCTGACCTAAATTTGCTCTCTCTCTTTCTCTCTCTCTCCCTCTCTCTCTCTCTCTCTCTCTCGCTCTCTCTCTCTCGCTCTCTCTCTCTCGCTCTCTTTCTCTCTTTATTATCACTCATCTATCTTTCCCGTCCCATAATACCCCCCTAACTCTTGACACCCCTCTTTCTTTCTCCTTCCCTCTCTTCTCCCTCTCCTCCTCTCTCTCTCTGTAGGATGTGAAGCGTGGTCCAGGCTCTCTTATCCGTAGGAACAGTGTCACTCCGCTGACGAGCCCCGAGCCTCTGAAGAAGCCCCGCATGGAGGACCTGGAGGAGCCCTCTGGCCTGCTGCCTGGCGTCCTCCCCAGCTCTCTGGCCCTCTGCAGCGCCACACACCTGCCTCTCGTTCTCGCTGGACCGGTGAGCACACACACACACACACACACACACACACACATACAAGAGCACTCTTCACACACACACAAACAAACACAAATGCACTTACACACACACACACACACACACCTCATGTACACACACACACACACTCATACAAGCAGTCAGAAATTAAAGCAGTCTGAAACACACACACACACACACACACACACACACACACACACTCTCGCACACACTAATTTGATAATGTTTGCCTCTCTCCATTCTCTCTATTCTGCGTGCTATAGAGTTGACCTTTATAACACACTTAGACTGCTTTCAGACTGCCTCTTCTTACTTCCTGTTTCTTCTGTCCTCTGTCTTTCTCTTCACCTGACACCACAGCACTGGCTTGGCAAAGCTTGTCTGTAAGTATGACTCCTGTCTTCAAATCTGACACTTTTCCTTTTATTTTCAGTTTAGTTGTGGGACAGTGAATCTGTGTTTGTGTGTGTCTGTGTGTGTCTGTGTGTGTGTGTGTGTGTGTGTGTGTGTGTGTGTGTGTGTGTGTGTGTTTACTCATGCATGCCAGTCATTCTTTCCCGCATGTTCTGTTCTCAGTTGCATCACTTCCTTTGACTGTTCTCTCTTTCTTGGCATTCTCTCTCTCTCTCAAATCATCATTACACAACTCCACAACCTGTCACTACACACTGTGTGTGTGTGTGTGTGTGTGTGTGTGTGTGTCTGTGTCTGTGTGTACCCCTCTGTCAGTCTACTAACCTACTGTTTGTGTTCTCTGTGTGTGTGTGTGTGTGTGTGTGTGTGTGTGTGTGTCATCTCTCTCATGCTTAAAGCTTCTGTATTGTGCACTACCTCAAAGTGATTTCCATGCTGGTGTTTCAGAGGTAAAATACTCTGATGAGCTAGTCATGTATTAAGATTAGATTAGATTAGATTAGATTCAACTTTGTCATTGCACAGAGTATAAGTACAAAACGAAATGCAGTTTAGCATCTAACCAGAAGTGCAAAAAAAGCAGTAAAGTGCAGAGGATGAACCTATATATAGTGGTAATATATAAATAAATAAGATATATGCAGTATGAATTTTTGTGTCATACTAGTTTGCCATTGTGTGTCTGTCTGTGTGTGTGTGTGTTGAATGACCTAGCGTTAGAGTCAGAACAGAACAAAACAGAATGACAGTTGAGTGACAGGGGAACAGGGTGTGTTAGACTGTCACTCTCTATCTCACACACACACTGAGGGCATTAACACATTCCTGGGATTACACCCAGGAATAGATGAAACCAGACATACACACACACACGCATGCATATGCATGTACCTGGATACACTCATACACAAACACACCTAGATACATGCCAATGCACAAACACACCTTGAGACAATCACTCATCAAATTTCATAACTGACTACTTAACGCCCGCACAGAATCTAAATTTGGTGGGTGTGTGTGTGAGTGTATGTGGCCTAATTACCAGCTTTATGGTAGGATTCTTTAGTTTTGTGGGCTTAATTGTCTCCTTATTTGGCTGTTCAGCAGTATGACCGTTCTTCTCTCTCTCTCTCCCCCTCAGAACCTGAACAGGGGTTGCTGGACTCCCGAGACCGCCCCCAGTTCTGCCAATGAGATTGCGCCGCCGTGTCACCTGACCTCAACCAGGAAATGGTGACGCCCACGAAGCTGTGTTGGCGCAGCCTGATGCTTTTATTGCGTTCTTGGTAGCACTGTCAGTGCCTGACACGTCATGGGCATCGACCCAAAGGGCTGTGCTAGCTCGAGCGCTAACGCTAACTACTTCAGTGAAGCTGCTTCAATACTTTGTCTGTGTTTTACTTGGGATGGACTAATTGTGACTGTCTTATCGGTGTGTGTGAGGGAGAGAAATGACAACAAGGTGTAATGTCTTGCTGCTACTGCTGCTACTGCTGGTGTGTGTGTGTGTGTGTGTGTGTGTGTGTGTGTGTGTGTGTGTGTGTGTGTGTGTGTGTGTGTGTGTGTGTGTGTGTGTGTGTGCGACAAACTTGTGTAAAGAGAAAGTACACAAAATGCGTGCTTATTGTTGTTTCTGATTTTCTAACAGGGTTGAATCAAACTTTAAATGAATTAATTATGTCTGATTAATTAATGACCTAGAGTGCCTAGTGTATCCAGGCTGCTATCGAGTCTCTTGCCTCGTAGAGCGGGCTAGAGCTTCTGTCTATATCTATTTTTATAGACACATCTTAATATTTCATTGTACAGTATTTTTGTGTGTACGGTCTTCATGATCGTATCTCTCGTAAAACATATTTCATAGTGGATTGTATTTCTCTATATGCTGTAAACTAACTTCAGAGAATCCATAATCTGCTTCATTAATGTATTTGTACAGTTGTTTGGTAGATGCTGCTTATTCATTTCATCCTGTACCAAAACAGTCAATGTAGAGTCACTTGTACATAGAACTGGAAAACACTGTAACACTAAGACGAGAGTTGACAGTAATGTTTGGATTTAGGAATGTTGTTTGGATTTGTGCAAGAGTACGTGTGGAGCATGTGCAAAAGGATTTATACTGAGCTCAGTCTGAGGAGGGTCACTTTGTCTCTCCGAGTGGCTTAAAGGCAAATGAATGTCACATGACATGACTGGGACATTTTATCTTTTCTTTTATTGTTAACTAACACATGCAGTCGCTTGTGATACTTGAATTTTATTTTGTATAAAATAAACAAAAAAAACAAACAATATCATTTTCTTAACACTATTTATTTATTTTGTAATTTGTGTAGAGACGTGTTTCTCTGAGAAATGTAAATAGTTTATTTTGCATTTCCTGGACAAATAAATGTTCCCCAGGAAACAGACTTTCTTGTTGGGTGATCCATTTTTTTTAACGCATCTCATCTTTCCACTTAATTTCCTTGTTTTCATAAATAGAAAATAGTTGTCATACCTCTGAGTGTGTGTCTGTGTGTGTGTGTCTGTGTGTGTGTATGTAGCTTTTGTGTCTATTAATTAGAACCACAAAACAACCGAAAAGCCCCTATTAGTCATCTTCACCATGTTATCATCTTCCTCCTTCCTAGCCATGCGAGTTCCAGTAATGCTCTTCTACTTTGAGTTCCAGGCTTGCTCTTTCATAGGGCCATCACATATTCAGCAGAAAGATTTTCCCAATAGTATGGATATTTTTAATTGAGGAGATACATTTTCAAACTCATCCACATGTTTTGTAAATTTAGCAAAAGAAGCTTCCCGTATTGAGGCACTGAAGACGAACCTGTTGCTCATTTTCTATCTCTTGTAGACAGTATTTGCAAGTTGGCATATCCCTAGGTACCCATGTTCTTTTATGCCTGATCCCTAGGCACCCATGTTCTTCTATCCCTAGGTACCCATGTTCTGTTATGCCTGCCAACCTTTTTCAGGAGGTTTGATCACTTGGTGTTTTGTCAGTGTTACCAGCATTAGATATGTTGCTAGGCAATATTTTCTATATATTGTTTTAAATTTCCAATTAGTGGTTGGATTTAAATGATTCCTCTCAGAATGTCATGTAATGCACCTGATTAATGTTCAATTCGTTTTAGTACAGATTTTGAAATGGGAGCTGGGTGGTTGAGGTTATTCTTTTTGCGATTTGAAATCAGGGGTCGCTCTCTCTTTGAAAGATTTAACCAAAACTTAGAGGCTGTTTTAAGTTGATGTTGAAGATGATGTTTGATGGAGATAATTTCCAAACACTGTTAATGACTTAAGAATATAATAATCAAGTGCTTTGTATTAATATATTCCTTGTATGAATCATGTGCTTATGAAAGCAGGAACATGGCTTTTCTGCGTGTGTGTAACTTAGAATATTAGGAGCCACTTAGTCTGCATATGTACAAGAGCATGTTTAGACCAGAAGTGATAAGAAGGGTCGAACTGTGCTTCTTCCGACCTTGCAAAACTTCCATCCTTGCCTCGGACATCAGAAATCCACCACGTGGTTTTCCCTGCTGAACGCTCAACTTCTGTCTATATAAACCTTGCGCGATGTGTTTATCATTGCTTCACTTTCAGCCTTGTGCTGGGAGTGAGCCCGATTGCAATTGTTGTTTGTCTAATAAATATACTTATATGCAGCTCCGGAGTCCTGAGGTAACTAGGGTGAATTTTCACCTATCATATTTGGGGGCTCGTGTCCGGGATTCCAACAACCTCATCGACTCTCCACGCTGGGCTAATCATCAGGACCTGAACCATACGGAGGAGTACGAGACTCTGTTTTTCTAAAGACCTCCAAATTGAATTGGAAGGAGGCCAGGGCCTGCCAGCGGGGAGAGCCGAGAGTGAAGGAAAATAATTGGACTGTAGGGTGTGGACTCCGAGCTGTTTGTGAGTATATTGTTTGTTTGTTGTAAGTGCACGGTAGTATATTGTTGGTTTATTGTTTGTTTCGGTTTTGTGTACACGTGTCTTCGAGTGGGGCTGTGTTGCCTGTTCTCCGCGGGGTAGAGAAGGAATTCTTTAAGGTTACAAACTTGTTAGAGATATTCCTGCTTGCCTCGTGTGTTGAACGAATTTGCTAGCTGTGTTAAAAGGTTGTAAATGAGAGATAAACCTGCGTGGTAGGGGGTCCTCCGCAAACTCTTCGGTTGTAAATGAGAGATAAACCTGCGTGGTAGGGGGTCCTCCGCAAACTCTTCGGGGTAAATGAGAGATATATCCCCTTGGCCACTGGAAGCCTGTACAAACTCTTCGGGGTAAATGAGAGAAAGAAGAAAGAAGAAAGAGACATCTAAAAGCAAAGTTTGAAACCGGAGAGATATTTCAAAATACAGATTATGTTTCAAAAACATGCCCTACAAACTTATTAGGAAGAGGGTTGGGCATTAGAATTGTTCCAACAATACATGGGTTTTAGAATAAATTAAACAATGATGTCCCAAAATATTGTTATGTATAGAATATACACTGTTAAGCCCAAAAAAAGATTTTAAGAGAAATGTAAGCCTGTCACACTAACTACATTAACCTAGACTGATACATTGGACTAAGACAGGATGGGTGGGGGCTGAGTGCTGGCTCAAAAGACAGTATTCTCACAAGCCATGAGCTCAAACTTAGCTACAGTTCGAGGGACAGTCAATTGTTGTTGAACATCTAGTGCTGTTCCTCCAGATAAGAAGACCTGTAAACAACATACCCTGGCGTTGTTAGGATTTTTAGCAGAAACAAGGCCACAACATTAGCAGCTGTGGTCCACTAAAGTAAAGCTAAGACAAAGAAATAAATTATGTATTTTCTGAGAATGACTAACTTCTGAGATAATGGATTCCTAACCACGAGTTAGAAACACAAATGTTGCAGAGTTTACTTTATTCTCAGCCCAGGTCAGCAGGAGATATTATTAAAAGGCCTGAAGATGGAAAGCAGGCATTTGAACAGATAAAACAACTGTTGGTCAGTTCTGCTGTCCTAGCACATCCATGACATGACAAAGCCATTCGTACAAACTGTAGACTGTAAAAAAAGGTTATATAACATCTGTGTTAATGCATAAGTGGGGACTTAAAGTTGATACCAGTGGCATACTAGTCAACACGGCTAGATCCAGTAGCCCAAGCAATGTCTGAATGTTTACAAGCAGTAGTGGCTGCAGCCTTGGCGGTGCAGGCCTCTGCTCCTATTGTACTAAACAGACACTTACACTGAAAGTTCCACATGCTTATTTTTATTTATTTTAAATTGTTTTGCTCACTCAGCCTCATATCAATATTGAGCGCTGCGTGACATTTAATCAAATCAAATCAAATCAAACTTTATTTGTACGGCGCATTTCATACAAGGAAGTAACACAATGCGCCTCACAGTAGGAAAGAAAAGGGGGGGGGGGGTTTACAAACACTTGTAAAAATAAAAATAAAAATAAAAAATAAAAAAAATAAAAAAATATATATATTTTTACTTCTGATTTATATTTTGTTTGAAAGATGTTTAAACATTCAGTTATAGATTTTATTGAGTTAAATCCAAACAAAAGAAAGAAATATCGTCTAGCTATAGACAGTCATTGTTCATACAACCCCCAGTCAGCAGGACTGGTAGAAAAGAATGAACCGACCTGTTAAAAGCAATTTGAGAATCTTAGAGTGAAATTAGTGATATTAAGCATGAATGTTGTTATCACTGTTTGAAATGATGTATGGAAGAATCTACACTGCCTCAGCACTCAAACCATTTGCTGAAACAGACTAAGAGATTGAATATACATTTGCAGAATATATGGCAAAAATGTGAATTAGCAAAATGCTCTCAGAACTCTCTGTGCTCCGCAGGAACCTGTGAAGCTGAAACCAAGGTTGGGCCAGGAGATTGGGTCCTAATCAACAGCCTCCAAAGAAAACACTGCCACTTGCCCAAGTGGGACAGACCCTACAAAGTGCTACTGTCAACATTTACCACAGTCAAAATAGCGGAGAGAGCCACCTGGATACATCTAACACATTGTAAACGAGTAAGCCTTCTTTAGAAAGAGACAGAGGATAGGAGCTGTCTTCCTCTACAGTTTTCCAAGGCCGGGCCACTGTGACAGAAGTCCAGCTACAAAGGGGATTCTTTGCGTTAGGCAATTTTTCGTCTCAAACCTGGTGAAGAAAACTACACTGTCCAGGTGGGTAAAAGAGCCTAGTGGATACTGGGAGGGCGGGGCGGTCCTATCTCTGTGAAGTCATGGGGAGTTACAAGGGAAAAATTAAACAATGTGTGAAGCATTTGATAATAACCGTACTGCTCTACATTTTGGTACTGTTAACATATTGATCACAACAGGCACCGGTCTTGGTCAAATGTCCGCGATGGGGCCTACCTAAAGATCATCCGTGGTGATGGGAAAACCAGACTGCCCAAACACACTTTCCACAAAGAGACTGTTTACATTTTCCTGCCCAGTAATATTCAACAGCCGATGTGATCTGCAGAATGCCTGATGGGGAACAGGGCCTTCAAGGACACAGCAAAGAGGCCTTGTTTGAATGTTATCTGAAGCCTAGGTGAGCTAATGACACACACACACACACACACACATACACACACACACACACACACACACTCACACTCGACACCCACTATGTTGGCCTACAAATGCAAATTATACAAATGTGTGATGTGAAATATGATGATTGACTTATGATGAGATGAAATAATGCTCAGTAATGATCTCTGTTCCGAAAATCCATGTGATGAAGCTCAGAGTGATGATTTTGAGGTTATCCATTGAAATTGATAATTGACGAATTAAGAAAAGATGATTTGTGATTTTGATGGTGATTTTGAATTATCCATTGAAACGGATAAAAGGAGGGACTGATGGAGATAATTTCCAAACACTGTTAATGACTTAAGAATATAATAATCAAGTGCTTTGTATTAATATATTCCTTGTATGAATCATGTGCTTATGAAAGCAGGAACATGGCTTTTCTGCATGTGTGTAACTTAGAATATTAAGTGCCACTTAGTCTGCATATGTACAAGAGCATGTTTAGACCAGAAGTGATAAGAAGGGTCGAACTGTGCTTCTTCCGACCTTGCAAAACTTCCATCCTTGCCTCGGACATCAGAAATCCACCACGTGGTTTTCCCTGCTGAACGCTCAACTTCTGTCTATATAAACCTTGTGCGATGTGTTTATCATTGCTTCACTTTCAGCCTTGTGCTGGGAGTGAGCCCGATTGCAATTGTTGTTTGTCTAATAAATATACTTATATGCAGCTCCGGAGTCCTGAGGTAACTAGGGTGAATTTTCACCTATCAATGTTGATGAAGGAGAAGATGATGTTGATGAAGGAGAAGAGGGAACCTCCAGCTCTGAGTGGCAGGCAAGGGTGGAAGTTGTTCTTTGTGCGCCATGATGTCTGACACCTACAGAGTTGGTGGTTCTGTTGGGCTCTTGTCTCACTGTCTGTCTTTCTCTCTGTCTCTTTCACTTTTGTCCAACTCTCTCTCTCTTTCCTCTCTTTCTCTCAGTCATTCTCCTTCTCTCATCTTTCTGATAACTTTCCCTGAATGAGTGTGTATGTGTGCAAATATGAACTGATTTATTCAAACCACAAAAAAACACATTTTGTTTGTTAGTCATCTGTTATCATTATTAGGCATATGCCTCCCCTCTCCTTCCATCTCTTTTATTTTCTATCTTTCTCTTACTTCCTCCCTCTCTTCCCCCTCTCTTCCTCTCTCTCTTCCCCCCTCTTCCTCTTTCCCTCCTTCTCTTCCTCACCCCTTTCTCTGTCTCTCTCTTCCTTTCTCAGTGGATGTCTTGGAAACTCACTCACGTCTTGGGAACTCACTGACTCACACAGACCCCCATCTACATCTATGTACACACACACACACACATTTTTTTCTCTGGTTCTCTCTCTCTCAAACTCCTTCGTTTGCTGGCTCTCTATTCTGTGTCTACCAGTCACTATTGTGCAGGTCACAGTTGAAATCAAACCTTTTCAGGCTGGTCTTTTTATCCCCTCTCTAACCTTCTCTCTCTCTCTTCCATTACTCTCTCTCCCCTTCTCCCACCCCCCATCCTGAAAGGTTGGTATGTGGGCTAGGATTGATTTGGCCGTCGGAATCGAGGTCAGTGTAAGCAGATCCTTTGTGCTTGACCGTGAGGGTCACTCATGTCGTGGACTACACAGTCCAGACGAGTCATGCCGACACTCTCTCCTCTCTCTCTCCCTCTCTCTCTCTCTCTCTCCTTCTTTCTCCCTCTCCCTCTCTCTCTCGTTCTCTCTCTCTCTTGCACACACCCCCCTCACCTTCTCTCTCTCTGGCTGCCCTTAATATGGGCCAAGCCTCTGCTCTCTCCTCTTTAAACCTCTCCGATTGGCTGTTGCCTCGTTCCAAGGTGGTTGTCATGGTGACACAGACGGGTCCACGTGAATGGACCAGCCTCAGCTGTGAGTGTGTGAATGCTGCTGCTGACTGTCACCCTACATATTAATGCTGACTCACACACTAACACTTTGAACTGCAGAACTTAGAACAGTGTGTAAAACATTAAGAAGCACAATTTGCAGATCTTAGAACAGTGTGTAACTTAAAAAAACATATACACACACACACACACACACACACACACACACACACACACACACGCACACACACACACACACACTTGTCTGGCAGGTGTTCTGATATTTCTGTATAATGACACTCATACCTTTACAACTATTCATCCAAATACCTCTTCAAGAAGATTACATGAGAAAGATGACTAACAGGTACATGGAGGAGGATGGTTTTGTGGTTAGAATGAATATTCACACACACACACACACACACACACACACACACACACACACACACACACACACACACACACACACACACACACACACACACACACATAACACACACACACACACACACACACACACACACACACACACATAACACACACACACACACACACACACACA
>NC_045167.1:6715761-6745761 GCF_900700415.2 Clupea harengus | reverse complement strand
TACATTAAAAAATTAAGTGTCTGATTCTGTTGGCACACTGGCCCACCGTGAAAGTTTCCCATTTGCCAGTACACACACAGACACACACACCCACACACATGCAAACACACACACGCCCACACACACCTGAAAATGATTATTTCTGATATTATGAAATGATTTCTAGAAAACCTCTGTCCCATAACTATGAGAGCGCGGTTATGCTTGCTGTGAAAGGGCAAAGTTGAAACGTTTGAAGTAGCACTGGTTTACCAAGATATGTAACCGTTCTTTTTCGATTCTCCTTGGCTGTGTACACACACACACACACTTTTCACAGTCATTTGGTGTTCTTTCCCTCGGGTCATGGACGTGAAGGACAGCTAGGACACAAACACAGCACTAATGACTCATCATAACACTATTAAAGAGGACATAGTGCTTGATGAGATTAAGAAGAACAAATACTTCTCGTCTAGCAGGAAAGGCTTGGCTTTGGTCCAGGAAGGAAGTGTCCCCCAGAGCGGTCTCCGTGTAATTTATGATGATGGGTTTCTTGGGAGCTGTGACACTTGCTTTATGGTTTCTAGATACCCAGAAATCAGTGAGGAGGTCTTTAATAAGGGGGAGGGGCAGAGGGCAGACGTGTGTGATGTGACTGACAACAGGTTCCCATGACAGCGCTTCATCTAGAAATTCCATGGGATTAGGACAGGCCTTAGGGGTAGGAATCAAATCTGTGCCAAACACCCACCCACACAGACACACACGAACCCAGTCACCCACACACACACACACACACACACACACACACACACACACACACACACACACACACGCACGCGCACACACATCCACACACACACAGACACTCCGGACTGGTCCGGCTTTGCACGGACTGGTTCTGGTATTGATAACTCATGGTAAACGCTAATCAATAACAACATTGTGAGTCTGTGTTTGTGGCTAGGTGGTTTTCTCTGGTCTCTTCTCATTTCTCTTTCCAATAATTAGATGGATGATATCATGACAACATAATGATCAAAGACAACACAGAGAGGTATGTGACTGAGTGTGTGTGTGTGTGTATTAGTGAGTGTGAGTGTGTGTGTGTGTATGTGTGTATTAGTGAGTGTGTGTGTCTGAGAGTGTGTGTGTGTGTATGTGTGTAATAGTGAGTGTGTGTGTCTGAGAGTGTGTGTGTGTGTATGTGTGTAATAGTGAGTGTGTGTGTGTGTAATAGTGAGTGTGTGTGTCTGAGAGTGTGTGTGTGTATGTGTGTATTAGTGTGCGTGTGTGTGTGTGTGTGTGTGTGTGTGTGTGTGTGTGTGTGTGTGTGTAAGTGGTTGTGGTTGTGGTTGCAAGCTGAATGCCTGTACTGTTTGCTCTATGACTCATGTTCTAGAGACACTGAGCCAGCACCTAGTAAGAGGAGAGAGCCAAACAGTAGATGTGAAAACACACACACACACACTCACACACACACACACACACACTCTCTATTTCTCTCTCACACATATACACTATTGCACGCTCACACTGACATACACTCGCTCACCCTCACACACACATACACACACAAACACACACACACACACACACACACACAGAGTAGAGTATGAGCTGAGCTAAAGTGTGGATGTGACTGCCCTCACGTCTACTGATGCTGATCACACACACATGTTCACACACACACAGTCACACACACACACACACACACACAGAAACACACACACAGTCACACACGTACAGAAACACAGTGACACAGAAACACACACACACACACACACACAGTCACACACGCAAACACACACACACACAAACACACACAGTCACACACGCACACAAGCACAATCACACACAAACACACACACGCACACACAGAGAGTTGAGTATGAGCTGGGCCAGAGTGTGTATGTGACTGCCCTCACGTCTACTTATGCTGGAAACACAGTACTGTCTACCAACAGGCAACCTCTTTCACTCTCTTGCTCTCTGTCTCTCTCTCTCTCTCTTTCAAACACACACACACACACACACACACACACACACACACACACACACACACACACACACACACACACACACACACACACACACACACACACACACACACACTCATATGCATAGATAGGGAGAAGCACATTTGATTAATTAAGGAAAACTAAAACATCACATGTTTGTTTTGCCATCTGCCTGGACCAGGCCCTTTTGATGCTGGGAAGCCAGATGCCATCAGCGTTGACACACACACACACACACACACACACACACACACACACACACACACACACACACACACACAGTGACACACACACACACACACACACACACGCTGACACACGGATGGTGTGAAGTTTGCATGCCTTTGTTGCCTCTGCTCAGCAATAACCAGTCAGTGGCAGGAAATTGTTTTTTAAGCACATGCAAACACACAGACACACACACACACACACACACACACACACAGACACACACACACACACACACACACACACACACACACACACACACACACACACACACACACACACACAGACACACAGACACACACACACACACACACACACACACACAGACACACACACACACAGACACACACACAAACCTCAGCAGGAACACACTGAGAGGCAAAAACATTTTTGAAAATTTGCAAGGCAAATAGGCTCTTGTGTAATCCAGCCTAATTCCGACTGATCTGCAACATTAGGAATGTTGAATTATTCCTAATATTTTTAAAAGCTATTTGAAACTGCATAATGTCAGGGTGTCATATAACATACTGTGTGTGTGTGTGTGTGTTTCAGTATTTTACTGTACATGTACATATCTGTGTGCATATGTTTGAGTATGAAGGCCTGTGCGTGTCCGGTGTCCTCAAGACTGCATCAGTGAATGGGGTGTGTGTGTGTGTGTGTGTGTGTGGTGGGGGCTTAATTCTCTCTCCTTGCCCCGAGGCTGTTCCAGTGACAAATGTGATGTGAATAAGTGACCTGTATCCTCGGTAAGCCACAGGTCCTTAAATAGAGTAATTCCCACCGGGGTTTGGTGACACAGTGCTGGCAGGAGCTGCACGCACTGGGAGATGATCACCGTGGTTACGAAACTTGCAAGCTAGTCACATACTAACTTATGGTTGTATTGTCTGTATGTATGTGTGTGCGTGTGTGTGTGTATGTGTGTGTGTGTGTGTGTGTGGGTAGGGGCGTGCATGCGTGTCAAGACTGCTGTCATATATGCAAACAAAGATTAATATTGATAGCGTACCTGCTCATACACAAGTACACTCATTAGGATACATGGAAATATAAACAGAAACTCACAAGCACACACACACACACACACACACACACACACACACACACACACACACACACACACACACACACACACACACCACACACACAGACACACACACACACACACACACACACATACACACACACACACACAGTGACTTGGCCCTCTCCATTTAAACCTGACTCAGGTCTTTTGTCTCCATGACGATTAGAGGAAACAGAAGCCACTGTAGGCTCTATTCCAGGAACAGTCAGATCCAACCAATCAGAAAGCAGCTCACCAAAGATGGTCAAACATGGCCAATCAGATAGAGGCCCACCTGCATCATTGAGAGATAGGGAGAGGAGAGAAGGGAAGCGAAAGATCAGCACAAAAGAGGAGTGGAAATGAGAGAGGGAACATGTGACTTCTCCGACGTCATCTTGAGTCAGAGCTTTTATGACTTTTTATGACTTTTGTGTCTGAGTGTGTGAGATAGGTAAGCTTGCCTGCCATTGCTTTAAATTAGTGTGTGTGTGTCTGTGTGTGTGTGTGCATGTGAGAGAGAGAGGTTGGCTTGTCTGCCATTGCTGTAAATGAGTGTGTGTGTGTGTGTGTGTGCATGTGCGTGCGTGTGTGTGTGTGTGTGTGTGTGTGTGTGTGCGGCGAGTGTGTGTGTGTGAGAGAGGTTGGCTTGTCTGCCATTGATGTAAATGAGTGTGTGTGTGTGTGCATGTGTGTGTGCGTGCATGTGTACATGTGTGTGAGAGAGAGGTTGGCTTGTCTGCCATTGCTGTAAGTGAGTGAGGTGACCTTGCCCTCTATCCTGTCTCTCAGGAGTTACACAATAGTTTAAAATGAGCAAACTGTCACAACTGGCAAATACACTCACAGTGTGTGTGTGTGTGTGTGTGTGTGTGTGTGTGTGTGTGTGTGTGTGTGTGTGCGAGAGAGAGAGGGACATAGTTCTTTTTAGGTTATGCTAATGTGTGTTTTTTCCTGGAACTACTGGTGCCAGCACAAAAGAACATTACAATGAATCACAGCAGGCATGTTCCTGTATGGCTTTTTAGAATGCAGAAAAACAGCAGACATTTAAGAAGAACAAGTTGATCAACCAGTTCGTATTACCGTGTTCTTTGTATTAGTCAGCGTTAGCAGGTAGGTAAGGCTGTGAGATTCAAGGTCAAAAGGTCATATGCTTTCACAAAAGATGCACAGGAAAGTTAAGAAGACACTTGACACCAGGATCTCCTTTGTCTTCATGGTAAATCTGAAATGTTTTCAGTCATCTCATGTGATACCTATACCTCAGGGTACCTTTGTTTGATTTCTGTACCGACAACGGGTTCCTTTTTGCTGTAGAACCCAGTCATCAGGGGGTCCTAAGCAGAACCGAAAGGAACCAGATCCTGGCAGAGACTATCTGGGATGAGAACCTGTGGTTTCAAGTTGAGTTGTGTCTTTCATGTGTGTCATTACAGCAGTTTTATAACCAGAAGCTCAGCAAAAAGGAACTGTTTTAATATGAAAACGAAAAGGAAGTTGTGTGTGTGTGTGAGTGTACGTGTGTGTCTGTGTGACTGAGGGAGAGAGAGAGGGGTCTGTGTGTGTGTGAGTGTGTTAGGGAGAGAGAGACAGTCTGAGTGTGTGTGTGTGTGTGTGTGTGTGTGTGATTTTGGGCAACATTGGCTATATCCCTCTCTCTCTCAAAAACACAATCTCTCACTTGCTTCCCTCTGTCTCTTTCTCACAAAGACAATGTATCTCTTCTCTCTCCATCTCTCTCTCTCTCTCTCTCTCTTGGCAGTGGGCCCTGGCAGTATTTGAATAATTGATCCCAGAAAGAGTGTGCCGCTTATGTCTGTCTGTGTGTGTATGTGTCTGTGTGTGTGTGTGTGTGTGTGTGTGTGTGTGTGTGTGTGTGTGTGTGTGTGTGTGTGTGTGTGTGTGTGTGTGTGTGTGTGCGTGCACATTGAATGTGCCACTGCTCACGTAGCTCTGCTGCCTCCAAAAGGGCGGGTCTTTTCCCCCCTCCATCCATCTTTCCATCCTTCTCTCTCTTCACTCCCTCCCACCCACCTCTCTCTCTTCCCTCTTTCTCTATCCAGTCTTGTTTTTTTTTTTCTCAATCACTTTATGCCCCTTCTTTCTACCCATCTCTCTTTTCTCTCTACCCATCTCTACCCATATCCATCCTTCTCTCCTTTCTCTTTCTCTGTCTCTCAATCCTTCTCTCCTTTCCCTCTCTCCCTCCATCCTTCTTTTCTTTCCCTCTCTCTCTCCTTTCCTTTTTTCTGTCTCTCTATGCTTTCCCTCTCTCTCTCTCCATCCTTCTCTCCTTTCTCTTTCTCTCTCTCTCTGTCTATGCTTCTCTCCTTTGAAATTTCACATCAAACACTAAGAAACTGGCCTACCAGTCAAATCAGAGCAGGTTCAAAGTTCAAGGTTCAGCCTCATGAGTTGCCTGCTTGAAAAAAAAGATGATAACTGACCGTTGGACATTGCAAGCCTCAGTCAGACGTGTACAAAAAGATGATTCATTTAATTAAAGTTTAATTCATTTAATTAATTTAAGTTTCATTATATCTGACCGTTGGACATTGCTCCCCTGGACTGGACTGGAGAAGCCACTTCAGTCTCTCACACTCTGGCTGTTCCCTAGGCCACAGGAACCAGGACTCCATTTATGTGTCCTGCACAATGTTTGAACAGGAAACCCCACTGAAGTGTGTATGTTTACATGTGTGTGTGTGTGTGTGTGTGTGTGTGTGTGTGTGTGTGTGTGTGTGTGTGTGTGTGTGTGTGTAGCATGTGTCTGACTTTATGTGAGTGTGTGTGTGTGTGTTTCTGGGTGCAGTAGAATGTCACCTGAGTGAAATTTCCTGACTGAGTCATTGAGGATGTTCTGTCTGCAGCAGCCACTATACATATAACTACACATACACACACACACACACACACACACACACACACACACACATGTACACACACACACACACACACACACACACACACACACACTCACACACTGAATGAAGAGATTAGGGCTGGGAGAGGTGGACGTGATCTTCCTCACATCCCAACAAGGCTCCTATTTAAAATGCTCTCTCTCTCTCTTCTCTCTCTCTCTCTCTCTCTCTCTCTCTCTGTGTGTGTGTGTGTGTGTGTGTCCTCCTGGGCCACAAGGGTTCAACATAGGGTGAGGGTGAATCTGCATTAAATAACACCCTGATCAACTAAAGACTTTAAAAACACACACACACACACACACACACACACACACACACACACACAGACATGCACAGTCAGGGGTCATTGCATGCGAATACCTAACTGACACACTTACAGGAACCTGAAGCCTTCTTAAGCCTGAAGCCTGAACTTGATACTCACGCCTCAGTAATTTTGCACCTCATAACATGAAACAACAAAAACCAAGTCTGACCCAAACAGTGTTTTTTTATGTGTGTGTGTGTGTGTGTGTGTGTGTGTGTGTGTGTGTGTGTGTGCGTGTGTGTGTAAGCCTGCATTTCACCCAAACAGAGACTCCAGGGGTCTATCTCTTCCAGAGCAGCTTAGAGTGACTCAGCAGAAGAAACTGTAATAATTGAAGACCCTTTTATGGGAGGAAGGGAATTCTCCAGCCATGCAGACAAATCAAACACTGTACAGAGAGTTAGTGTTGTGTGTGTGTGTGTGTGTGTTTGGAAACTGATGACAAAGCTGCATTGTGCTCTCATCTACGCCAGTTAGAGTGAGCGCCATGTCTCACTGACTCATCCTCTCTCACACACACACACACAAACAAAGGGTAGTAGAAAAATCAGACGAGGAGGAAAATACCCATAATTACCATGGTGTGAATGTGTGTGTGTGTGTGTGTGTGTGTGTGTGAGTTTATTTGGGTGAACGCACTTTGGTGTGGGCATAATTCGAATGAGGTAGTTATTTGTATTACTGTCTGGAATATGGACAAAAATAAAGTCTGTCGGTGTAAACATCCCGTTATGAAATCATTATGGCTAAATATGAATAAATAAACACACACACACGAACACCCACACGAACACGCACACAAATACTGATATGCTGTAGAATTCACCAGAACTTCCTCCATGCCAAGTGTGTCTAGCCCAGTTTATGTAAAATACTTTATCATCAGCTCTCTCACGGGTTCATACTCATTCATGTGTGTGTGTGTGTGTGTGTGTGTGTGTCATGTTATGCCTCTAGTTTAATTGTGTTAATTCTGTAAACCCCGGAGAGAAATCTCTCAGTTACAAAAGCTCTGTTACAACTTTGAGAACGATTGACCAGTCTTTCATAACACACCCACACACACACACACACACACACAAATGCGGCATTTCCACATTACATTGTTTCCTGCTTACACACGTTCTTCTTCAACCGCGGAGTCAGAGAGCTGAGAGTGTTTTTACCTTCCCGTGACCTGAGGCGAGTTCCCTATGGGGGTTCCAGGGTTCTTTCCTAAATAAGATGCTTTTGGTATTCAGTCTCATTACTGCATCATCCAATCAGACTAAGACCCTCTGTGACACACACACAAACACACACACACAAACACACACACTCACACACACACACAAACAGATGTACTGGTGTCCCACTCGACTTCCTTTGCCACTGCTGACGTAATGTAATCCTATATCCATGTTCTAAGCATGTTCTAAGTGTGTTCTGAGCGAGTTCTGAGCGCGTGTTAAGAGTGCATTATACTTACACCAATTATCTCATGGCCTCTGAGTCCTGAACCCTTACGTCTGATATGTACCTGCTGACTGAACCATGGTCACGGTCAAGACCACACTCAGACAGACACGTAGGCATACACACACACACACACATGTGCAAACACACACACACACACACACACATGTGCACACACACACACACACACTCTCTACCCGATGCAGTTGTATGTCTATAAAATAGTTGTCAGTTGTCAAGTAACATGCATGTGTTATATAGTATAGTATAATGTATCAGTGTATCAGTGCATGGCAACTATGAGTGTGTGTGTGTGTGTGTGTGTGTGTGTGTGTGTGTGTGTGTGCATGGGTAAGTATGTGACTGTGTCCAGTGTATCCTGATCTGAATTTATTGTGATAATAAGTGTGTGTATGTGTGCGTGTGTGTATGAGTGTGTTTATGTGTGTGTGTGCATGAGTGTGTAAGTTTGTGTGTGTATAAGTGTGTGTGTGTGTGTGTTTGAGTATGTGTGTGTATGAGTGTGTGTGTGTGTGTGTGTGTGTGTGTGTGAGTGTGTGTGTGTATGAGTGTTTGTGTGTGTATGAGTGTGTGTGTATGTGTGTATGTGTGTGTTTGTGTTTGTGTGTGTGTGTGTGTGTGTGTGTATGGTGACATGGCAGTTTGGTGCTGGAGCAGGTAGCAGCTTACACGTGTGATTAGACAGAGTTACTGGGTAAAGAGGGTCTGGAGGGGACTTACCACGTCTGTCTGAACATGGGCTTAGACATGCCGTGTGTGTGTGCAGTGGCGGTTCTACATGGAATTACGCCCCGGGCGAAACCCCCTCTGAGCGCCCCCCCCCCCCCCCCCGCCGGAAAAAAATGAATCTTATTTATTTTTTTATTATAACAATATAAGTGAAAGACAACCTTAAATGTATCAATTGCACAAATCCTTCAATTGAGAGAGAGAATCAATGCACACATCATGTACGTTAATGTTAGCTAACCAGCTCTCTGCAAGTTAATTTGTGCAAGCACTCAACATGCATTATGGTTTAGTTGAGTTAGCTAATCGTGGCTAACGAGATTTCGCTAACGCTGGCTAGTATAGTTGTGTCAAAAGGAAACATATGGTCTAACCAGCTAGCTATCGACCTGTTCATTATTGAGATTATACTAGTACTCAGTATGCTGTTATATTCTGTTATTTGTGGCTAGCGGGACTTCGCTAACACTTTAGCCTAGTGTCAAGATGAATGAACATGTTCATACCCTATGGTCAAATCAGCTAGCTAACGCTAGCTAGCAAACAATTCTGTTGGTGCTCAACATTAGCTGGTTGCCTTAATAGGAATTTAGGTTAAGTTACACTTGACTGAAAACACATTTTTACCTTGTCCACTTGAGCATCCTTCAATAGTTATCTTGATAATGTAATAGACTACTCTGTAAAATATGTATTTAATTTCCCTCGGGATAAATAAAGTATCTATCTATCTATCTATACTCTGCTAACCACGTACTACCTTCACCAGTTGGATAAGTTGAAGCAGTCAGTGGTCTCCTTCCACCAATTCACCTTGGACTTGGTGACCACATAATCGTTCTGTATTACCTATTTGTATTAGCCATTTCACACAATTCAGAAAAACGCGACCCAGAGGTGAACTGTCCCCCGCGCCCCCTCCCCTTCCCCCTTCTACCTTCTCACTCAGGATCTGTCCACCGCACCTTCTTAGCGAGCAGAGGCGCCTGCAGCTGCAGGGGGCGCCAATTTGCCAATTCCACACACAGTGATATGATAGATAATAGAAAACCGCTTCGCGGCCCAGATACATTTTTTTTTTAAAGTGCTCTTGCCGCCCCCCATGTCTTATGAAAAAGTGCCGCCCTGGGCGGCTGCCCGGGTCGCCCGTGCCTAAAACCACCCCTGTGTGTGTGTGTGTATGTGTGTGTGTGTGTGTGTGTGTGTATGAACGTGTGTGTGTGTGTGTGTATCCGTCTGCTCAGACTGGGGCACCTGTCTGCAACAAACTCAAGGGGAGACATAATTATTCACACACATGTAGACACACACACATGCCTTGGTATACACCAAACACTAGTTTTTCACACCTCTGTATATACAGTATCTCAGGAATTTATACTTATGATATGGACCGTATTGACATAGACACACACATACCTACACACACACACACACACACATACACACGCCTTGGTATACACCCAAACACTAGTTTTTCATACTTCTGTATATACAGTATCTTAGGAATTTATATTCATGATATGGACATAGACACACACACAGACACACAGACGCACGCACGCACGCACGCACGCACACACACACACACACACACACAAACAATACAGTACATGCAACAGGCTGTAATATTTCTACATCCTCAGGTACAGACTGCCTGACACACATTTCACAGTTCAAACATGTGCACACAGAACACACTGTACTGTTTTGCTACCCTGTCATTTGTTCAGATCAAACAGGAAGTGTTGTCTATGTGTGCTCATGTTTGATAACATATTGCGTACAGCATTTGAAATATTTCAATCTGAGTAACTTCCACTGTATGAGTCATGCCATCATGTGACCGTCTTTCCCGTCCTCACCAGCAGAGGGTTCTCTCTAAACTCAGTCATTTAGCGCCCTCGTGTGGTAACACGGTAACAGTACATGCCCAACTCCAGTATCTGTCTCTTGTGAGCTAATGATAGATAGATAAATAATAATTTGTCAGGTTTTTAATGGCACACACGCCACACTGGAACACACACGTGAATATATGTAGGCGACACAGGACACACACACACACACACGCACACACGCGCACACGCAGGCCTGAGGTCGCGGTGAATTTATTCTCTGCCTTTTCCCATCCTGGAACGTCCCTCCTCCAGGACCCCCCAGGAACAGTGGGCAGCTTGTAAGCGCCCGGGGAACAAGTGAAGTGAACTGTCCTTCTTTGGTCAGGGATGGACATGTGTTCTGTTCTTCTTGCATGTTTTTCTGTGGATGTATGGATAGATATATAGATGGATGGATAGATAGATTAGGTGTCCACGTTCCTGAGTTTAATTCTAAAGCATGTAATACTCTGCATTCCAACATTGTAAAACTGTATAAACTTATATCCCAAATGTTTGTGTATTTAGGCGTGAAGAATGGTCAGATCAACGTTTTTGTATCCCTGAAAACTTTCAAACTGAAAAAGTAATAATACTGGCAGATTCAGAGGGCAAATAATAATCTCTCTTAGTTTAAAGTAAATGTACATATTTTATATGTGAGTCTATGTAGCTCTCAGCTAAATGATTACACACACACACACACACACACGCACCTGCACACACACACACACACACACACACACACACACACACACACACACACACACACACACACACACACACACACTGCTGAGTGCTCTGACCTCTGGGTTATGTGTGTGTCTTATAGGGGCTGAGTTGACCTGAAACATTACGTGTGTCCATCAGACAATCAGACATAATTAAGCCCTCACCAATAACATGTGTGTTACTGACTACTGTGCAAAAGTATCCCATATGACACACACACACACACACACACACACACACACACACACACACACACACACACACACACACACACACACACACAAACAGACACACACACACACACACACACACACATACACTCACACACACACACACACACACATACACTCACACACACACACACACACACACACACTCACACTACTGTAACATGATAGACTGATGTAACAGGCATGTAAGTATTTTATACTCTGCGGAACAGTTTTTTCTCTCATCAACCAAACACAAACATAATTGACTGTGACATAAGTCAGTATCAAATACTTCTATCAGTGGTATCAGTACATCATGGGACAGTTATTAAGACCATTATGTGTATATTAACATCTGTGCACAGTATTCTTTCATGTATACAAAAACAAGTGAATATTTTATTTCAGGATTCATCACATTATTACCACAAGGGACTTCTCTTACACACAATACATGGCCATAGAGCCCCCAACTGGAGGAGAAGTGTACTGCAGCCTGCTTAGCATCAGTTACAACACAGAGCAGCAGCAGCACTTGGCAGGGTAGTCCTCAGAGCTCACTTTGAACTCTTTCCCAAACACAAAATACACAAAGGACTTTTCCTCCCACATGTAGCCGACTCGAGTGATGGGGATCAGCTCGATCGTCTGGCGCTGAAACAACACACAAGTAAACACATTAGGCAAAGGAAACAGCATTCAAACTGGATCTTCCTGGTCTGTCCCACACACACACACACACACACACACACACACACACACACACACACACACACACACACACACACACACACACACACACACACACACACACACACACACACACAGTACCTGCTGCCGGATGCGTGAAGTCTGGGAATGGTAGTTGGCATGGTGTTCCCTCGTCAGCCTCTCTGAGGCTTCAACCACAGCAGGATCAGGAAAGTCTCTCAGAGAATGTACCTGAACACACACACACACACACACACACACACACACACACACACACACACACACACACACACACACACACAGGTTAGAGCACACAGAGCACTACACACCCTGTGGCCAAACATATACACAAACTATGTCAAAATGCACCTCAATGTGCATTCACGCGTGCACACACACACACACACACACTTTTATGACACCAGATACCAGAAACAGCATCTTTTACCATGGGGGTTTGGGTATCTTTTAAAATCTTCTTTCCAGACACTTTCCTTAGATGATCCACTTTGAGACCGCTGTTCTGTTCCACCACATACACGTCAGTATGGCTAGTCCTGCAAGATCCATGGAACCAGATAATACACATGACCATTCAAAAGTACTGTCATATCTGTAATGAACTGTCATTAACTGGGGCTGAAGGCACGATCCCTCACCAATTGACTTCAAGGACGACGTACACCACTATCCGTTTCCTGCCCTGGCACTTGCAGCAGGGAAGATAGCCCAGGCCCCTGCAAACATGGCATCTGTGGATACACAAGCACAAACACACAACACAAACACACACAACACTAACATCATTCTATCATTCGTTGGGACATAAGCATTGTATTAAACACTATGGTCTTTACAGTTTTTCTCGATTGCTTAAGCACGATTTTGAAAACAGGGCCCGGTTTTTCAAAACACTACACATAATTAGCACAACCACACACCCAATTAGCACATCACCTAAGATCCTTTGCTAAATGAAACACTCTTGTAAAATCTATACACTAATTTATCAAAACCATATTTTGTTACCATGGGAAACACACACGTTGCATATGACACACAGCTGTTGCAAACCTAAAACACTTTTAGCAATTTTACTTCTCAGTGATAATGTTGGCTTGAATTTCTCTGAGCCTGATAGCATTATTGGCCAAAACCATGTTTATGATCTCTCTCTCTTGTTCCTGCGTGAATATGGGCACCCTTCCTCTTTTCAAGTTAATTTGATAAATGTGGTTCTCTTCTTCTTTGAGCACGCTTTCACGCTTTCACGCTCCACCTCGGCCTCTGGCACGTTCTCTGGCACGGCCTCCGCCTCTTCCTCTTCCTATTCTCCTCCTCTGTGGATTCCCCCTCTCACCCATGAGTCGGGAACCTGTGACTCGCGAGCCACCACTTGCTCTTTTGCTGACTGCCGGGGCTCTCGGACGAAATGGGTTGGAGAAAAATACGGGGGAAAAAAAACGTGTAATCAGCCTAGGCCTAGTAGAAGGCTAAAATAACAGTCAATACTACTTATATTAAAATTACAAGGCTTCATGGCAAATACGTAGGTCTATCTGAGTGATTTAATTTAACTTTCCACCTCACTTGACTCCGTAACCACCATAGCCTGCACCATATTGTTACATTCGCGGCTGGTTGCCATGCCAATATCAAACAAAATCACAGATTTCCCTACTGAATCACTGAACCATCAGCTGGAAGGAATCGCACGTCAGCGAGCACAGCTTGCGAGCGAACACAAGTGTACTGACATGGGAAAGCTTCCATCCGAAGACGAACTGATTCTAAAAATGATTCGGATTCTAAAAAACTCGGAATGAACTGCCCATTACATATCGCACATTGCAATGTGTTGGTATTGCTGTGTTAACCATGTTCGGTTCCACTGACTTATGCATGTGAGAAATCTTTCTGCCTCAATGCTTGCATAAAGCTTCACCTCACTGAATATGAGCCAGACTACAAGGCCATCAGCAAGTCTATGCAGCAGCACCAGAAGTCGCATTAATCTCTGGTAGGCCTAATGTTCAATTTCGAGTGTTGTGTTGTTAACGTTGTTAACTTCATGTCGTTACGTTGTAACGTTGTTAACTTCTGTCATTTCTTATTGCCATTTACATATCAAGTTACTAGTACCATGACTTTTAAAACTAGCAGAAAATGTATTAAAAAAAACTCTGTTGAATAAAAGTAACTGTTACATATCCAAACTTTTTCTTGTAACCGTCATTTTGTGGCTCTTCTGAGATAAAAAATATAATTAAAAATGGTAAAAGTGGCTCTCCAGGCGAAAAAAAGGTTCCCAACCCCTTCTGACTCCTTCCATTTTGTTTGAAGACAGGTGAACTCACCTGCTGCATTTCTATAGTGCTTCAACCTGACCGGTGTGTCTACAATTAAGCAATCGTGTGTTTGCGCATTTGATGGCTGTGTTCAACCAATTGGCTCATAGGTGTGGTAATTTGACAGTCAGTGCTTTGGAATTGCAAGGAAGTGACATCTTTATATACTTCTGTGTCTAATATATTAAAGTGTGTTTAGTGTTTTGCAAATCACTGTGTGTATTGCTTTGCAAAAAGTGTGAGGCTGACATTGTGCTTATAGTGGTGCAAATCTGGGCCGATGTTTTGCTCCTTGAGTGTAAGGTTTTGATAAATGTGTAATACTTTTGATTTTAGTGTTTATGCAATCGTAAAAAACTGTAATCTGCACTGCAATAATATAAACAGAAAAACACCAAGTGCCTGTCAGGAATGTATGGCAGGAAATAAACATTTCATGCACATTCATTTACTCTACTCATTGTCAGATATTTCATGTTCTTCTGATTATGTCGATAAGGCCATGGGACTGCTCTTAACTGGATAGACATAGATTTGACTATGGGGCCGCTCTATACTGGATAGACATAGATATTACTATCGGACCGCTCTATACCGGATAGACATAGATATTACTATCGGACCGCTCTATACTGGATAGACATAGATATTACTATCGGACCGCTCTATACTGCATAGACATAGATATTACTATCGGACCGCTATATACTGGATACACATAGATATTACTATCAGAGGGGAGGTCTTGAGCTTAAGTGTTCTGCATTCTCCATCTAAAGTAGAGTCCCTGCTATGAAGTCAAATCACTGACTTACACATATCCAGGCCTACAGAATGTGCAAGGGACCTTGCCTGTCACAAGACAAGTGGGGCATCCCTGCTCAGGACAAAGAAAGACAACAGGTCATCACATTACACACAGACATTCATATATTATTTTAAAACAATTAATGACCTTAGCCATGCCTTGTGTGATAGTGTGTGTGTGTGTGTGTGTGTGTGTGAAAGAGGGAGGGAGAGGGAAGGGGGAGAAAGAGAGAGAGAAAATGGAATATCTCAGCCTTCAGAGTATACCTTCACAGTTGAAGTGTGAGGCACTTTGATACATAATTTATGATCCGTGAAGAAGGGTTGAGCTTGGACAGGGATCTCCCAAAGGTCTGGAACTGCTTGCATATCGGCCTCCTCAACAGATTGCCCTAATACACATATACAAACACACACACACACACACACACACACACACACACACACACACACACACACACACACACACACACACACACACACACATACACACATTCACAAAAACAATTCTTATGTTGTTAGCAGTCCACTCATTTGATCATTTTCAAAAGCAACTCAGTACCGGATTGTGCATATGGTTTAAGCAGCATGTGGGTAAAAGGAACACCACTTTCAGTTGTGTGATTGATCATGAGTTTGGAATTTTACCTATGTAGGGCTCCTGGCTCCATTCAGTAGATCTGGACTCACTGAATGTCTTTAGGCGATACTGAAAAGACAAACATATGTGATGTATTATTACTATCATTTTTATATGTTAATTGATTGTTATTGTTTGTATTTATATATGTGTGCACATTTTGAGTGTGTCTGTTTGTGTAAGTGAGATACCCTGTAAGTGTTGAAGGCCTCCATTCTGGTGATGACTCCATCTCTGGCTGGGGAGGAGCTGTAGCAGCACTTTCTGGAGGCAAACTTGATGAAGGCCTCTCGGGCCTCGTCCTCAGTGATGGACAGAATGCTGCAGAGAAGAAGGCAGTAATACTGCTATGATAGTGTCACGCCAGCGCTGAACCCTGCTCCTGCCTCCTGCCTACCTCCGTCACATTCCCAATCACCTGAATACTAATCACGGACACCTGTCACTCCGCTACTTAGAATCCTCACTCTCCTCACTTCTTGGTCTGGCCTGGTTTCTTATGGACTTCATTCCCAACGACTCAAGCTCTGGACTATTCGCACCCCGTGTTTGTTCCTGTTTCCAACCCCGACTCCAAGGTTACGTATCGTCTCCGCGTTCGATCCCTAGTTTAAGTATTTACACGTTCCAGGGATAACGCCTAAACTCACGTTCTCTCCTGGACTGTTTCTGTTTACTAGTTTAACTTCTGAGCGTTGTGTTTTGAACATCTATCTTCTGAGCGTCATCCCTTGTACTTTTTTTGTGTTACCTCTGTTTTTCCCCTGGCTGTGTCCAATAAACTCTGCCATCTAAAGTCCCTTTGTCGCCTGAAGTCCCTGACAGAAAGCAAATTGAAACATTTCAGCTTTCATTTAATCTACATGCATTACAGAATTTAAAGAGACTGTATGTAACAATTTGCCACTTTTTGAAGCATGCGTTTTATTAATGGCAACTACTACTCGTATTATCTTCAAATGGATTGGTATGGTATATGATCATGTGAAGGCCAGCTGAACGCACGCACCTGTTGTTCTAACTAGCTGCCTAGGCTGCACTATGCAGTTATGTGGTCAAGGTTGGAATATCCTATATTGCCAAAAGACATGAGTTAACAAAAACATGCTAGCAAGCCTTTTATCGCAGCCAACGGCGCTGTTGTTTGTCTTTTGTTTTGCATGCCTTTCAGTAGTTATATTGCTAGTTTTTG
Organism: Clupea harengus; assembly: GCF_900700415.2. NCBI lineage: Eukaryota > Metazoa > Chordata > Actinopteri > Clupeiformes > Clupeidae > Clupea > Clupea harengus. The sequence goes on along the minus strand of NC_045167.1, from coordinate 6,728,497 downwards.
ACCAAAACTCCTTTAAATGGTCTCAAATGTTACCACCCTGTAAAGTATTACATTTCCAATTATGCACTGAAATATATTACATTCATATCACACTTGGAGTGTTGAGTGAGAAAGATAAAAAATAACATTCAGTCAGCAGGACAAACATTCAGCAAGGCCTGGGGTGTAGAATTCTCTGAAATGTCAAAAGCAGACAAGGCATGGTCAAGTAATGCAAGCTCAAGTGATCCAATGGCTGTAAAATGGGGAGAAAAAACAGAGTGTGAATGTTTCCCTACAAAAAATGAGAACACCAAATACAATTATGTAGTGCAACTCAGTTGTATTTGATTGAACACATCTCTCACTGTGCTCACCACAGGCATAGAATAAAAAACAACAACCTGAAAACCTCTCTGGCATAACCGCACTGGCCAACAGGAAGTGAGCATTCTCATGAAACAAAACAGAGACAGTTAGTGAAATGGGGATCAGTGTGCAGCGAATGTGTCTGTCTCAAGTGATTGTAATATAACGACACCTGTGTCTGGAAGGTCCATTCAGTGGTTAATCAGTATTCCTGGCTATCGTTACACCATGAAGACAAAAGAACCCTCCAAGCAACTCAGAGAAAAAAATATTGAAAAATATTAGTGCTGTCAGTTTAATGCGTTATTTATTTATTTATTTTAAATTTTTTTGATTAACGTTTTTTTTGGCCTCGCAAACTGTGTAGTAGGCTAACGTTACGGTTTGAGTGAATGGTGAGCGCGATAAGGCGAAATGGATGATAAAAAGCTTCTGAATAGAAAGTTTACTTTTAAAAGTTGTGCTGTGCAAAAGAAGCAAGCTTCACTGTTGTCTGAAAATGTCAACAGGCAGCTGGCTGAAAGCAAAGAAGTAGTACGCTTACCTTTTATTGGTAACCTAACTGTTACGGTTTGTTGTTTCTGAAATAAGAGGCCTGACTGCTATGTTCCCAGCAAACTTGAAAAAAGAAAATATTAAGCCATGGTTTAACTGCACTATAGGCTGAGTCCTTGTTTACCTGAAATGTGCACTTTATAATTTTATTTTGTACCGCCCTGTTTGGCAATGTTGGTTTTCAATAAAATAAAACATTTGCTTAAAGCAAGCCAATCCACTTTTCCATGTTGATAAGGGCATTCAAATAAAAATAAAATGATGGAAAAAATAAATAAACGAAGGGACATTTAGAATAGATACAAATTTGCGATTAATTCATTTTGAGTTAAGTATGACATAAATGCGATTAATCGCGATTAAATATTTTAATCGTTTGACAGCACTAAAAAATATAAGTCAGGGGAAGGATACAAAAAAATTTACAAGGCACTAAATATCCCCTTGAGTTCTGTTAAATCCATCATCAAGAAATAGAAGGAATATGGCACATGTGTAAATCTGCCTAGAGCAGGCCGTCCTCACAAACAGTGACCGTGCAAGAAGGAGACTAGTGAGAGAGGCCACCAAGACACCTATGACTACTCTGAAGGAGTTACAAGCTTCAGCAGCTGAGATGGGAGAGACTCTGCATACAACAACGGTTCTTCACCAATCAAAGCTTTATGGTAGAGTGGCAAAGAGAAAGCCACTGTTGAAGAAAACTCATATGAAATCTCGACTAGAGTTCGCCAAGAGACTCTATGGTCAAGTGGAAGAAGGTTCTGTGGTCTGGTGAGACCAAAGTGGAGCTTTTTGGCCATCAGACCAGGCGCTATGTTTGGCGGACCCTAAACGCTGCACATCACCACAAACGCACCATGGTGGTGGCAGCATCATGCTGTCGGGATGCTTCTCCAAGGGGGTGAATACTTATGCAAGGCCCTGAACCATAGTAATATATTACCTAATAGTCTGAATCATACGTTCTTTATCCATGCTTGTTCCTACTCCTGTGATTTGACAGTACTGTACTGCATTGTGACATCAGTAAAATTCTTTAGACACAGGATCACGACAGACATTCAGAAAGACACACACACACAGAAAGAGAGAGTGTGAGAGAGGTGGCGCTGGACCTTACTTCAAGTCTGAGTGTGTATGTCCTGACTCAGGCATTGGCATAGTGGGCATAGGTGGAGGCAGAAATTCACCTGCCAATATAAAGATGTAGGGTTTTAAACAAACCATCAATTTATATTCAGACATGTACATACTGACTCACACTGTAAAATTCTTAATATCCACGCCAAAGTTAAACTAAAGATGATGGTGTTCCGAGAGCGGACCAGAAGGGGAACACCACCAGTGGGGTGCGGACCAAAACCCACCGTTGGACCAGTATATGTTTGCTATCTGGGTAAGTAGCCTATCGGATAAGATGCTGATAGTAAGATGATGGTGTTCCGTGGGCTGGAATTAAATGCCCCCTCCCCCACTTTTTAAATGGGGTATTTCAACTGACATAGAGCTTAGTCCTAAACCGGAATACTTACACCTGTAACTTTCATCAGCTGATTAGAAGTGAATAAACTAGCCCACCCCTAGGTTACATGTAGCCTCTGCGATTCTGAAATGTAAAGACGATATTAGTTTCGATGACTTACCTTGGCTTTCATGTGGACTGCACATGGTCGATCCAACTATTGAATTATTGCATCAGTATGTAGGCTTGGCAAAATGTCCTATACGTCATAATAGGCGTATTGCCATACAGGATGTTGGTGGTTTTAGCCCACAGAGAGAGAGACACACACATACACACACACACACACACAAACAAAACTCCGACAGAACTCCGATGTAGGCCTACGCATTGGAAAATAGACTGGAGTGCAGGTAGACAAACAGTATTCTCTATGTAAAGAGCTTGTTTAAATCAAATCATACTTGCATGTTTATGAATGCATATGTGCAAAGGAATGTGTTGGGTAAATAGCATTTCTAGTCTATGACATTAACTTGAGCTTCTGAAGGGTGCATGGCCCAAGTGTTTAGAATGTCCATATATTATGGACAATAATATAAACACCCACACACACGATTTAGAGGAATACAAATGGACATGTGCCATAGACTTATTCACACACACACAAACACACACACATACAGTGGGGAAAATAAGTATTTGAACCCCTGCCGATTTCGCAAGTTTGGCCACTTGCAAAGAAATGTGTGATCTATAATTGTAATAGTAGGTGTATTTTAACAGTGAGAAACAGAAATCAACAAAAAAATCCAGAAAACTGCATTTTATAACATTTATGACTTAATTTGCATTTGATGCAGAAAATAAGTATTTGAACCCCTAGCAAAACATGACTTAGTACTTGCTGGAATAACCCTTGTTGGCAAGCACAGACGTCAGACTTTTCTTGTAGTTGGTCACCAGGTTTACACACATCTCAGGAGGGATCCTGGTCCACTCCTCTTTGCAGATCCTCTCCAAATCCTTGGATTTGCGTTTTCAATGGGAGGGAATGAGGGAATGAGGTTCAAGCCCAATATTCCATATTACATGGCCCCATCCATAGTCCCCTCGATGCAGTGGAGTCATCCTGTACCCTTGGCAGAGAAACAGCCCCAAAGCATAATGTTTCCACCTCCATGCTTGACGGTGGGGATGGTGTCATATTCAGCATTCTTCCCCCTCCAAACGCGGCAAGTGGAGTTGATGCCAAAGAGCTTGATTTTGGTCTCATCTGACCACATCCTGTCTCCCAATCCTCCTTAGAATCATTCAAGTGTTCATTGGCAAACTTCAGACGGCCCTGTACATGTGCTTCTTGAGCAGGGCGACCTTGCGAGTTCTGCAGTACTTCAAACCATTACGGCGTAGTGTGTTGCCAATGGTTTTCTTGGTGACTGTGGTCCCAGCTGCCTTGAGATCATTCACAAGCTCCCCCTGTGTAGTTCTGGGGTTATTCTGCACCTTTCGGATGATCACCGATACCGCACGAGGGGATATCTTGCATGGAGCCCCAGACCTAGAGTGATGGACAGTTGTTTGGTGTTACTCCCATTTACGAATAATCGCACCAATAGTTGTCTGCTTCTCACCAAGCTGCTTGCCGATGGTTTTGTAACCCATTCCAGCCTTGTGCAAGTCTACAATCTTATCTCTGACGTCTTTGGTCAACTCTTTGGTCTTGCCCATGGTGGTGAGGTTGAAGGTGTGAAGTATGATTCTTTGGACAGGTTTCTTTTATACACGTCACCAGTTGAGATCAGGTGTACCTTGTTAGGCCTAATGAGGACTCATCTGTGTGCTTCTTGGGCACATAACTGGTCATTGGGAGCCAGAATTCTTGCTGTTTGCTTGGGGGTTCAAATACTTATTTTCTGCATCAAATGCAAATTAAGTCATAAATGTTATAAAATGCAGTTTTCTGGATTTTTTTGTTGATATTCTGTTTCTCACTGTTAAAATACACATACTATTACAATTATAGGGCGTATTCACCCACGTGACCCCTATCCATAACAACAAGCTTTGGCGGCCATCTTGGGGTCCATGTACGGCATTGTTTTGCTGTGTTTTATTCCGCTCTGACCATCATATTCTGAAGGAGACACAATTTCAGTGCCTTGTAATTATGGTACTGTGCCTCATTGTTGGATGTGGGACTAGGACGGTAAAGCGCACACACACCGCGAAAAGGTTAGGTTATTTCGCGTCCCGCGTGTGATAACTAACCAGGGGGAACATGTGGATGGACTAACATCTACTCGGCGCAGACAATGGATTTCTGCCATAAGTAGAGCGAATCTGACAGCGGAGAAGTTGGAGAATGAACGTGTGTGTGGTAGCTTCAAAAGTTCTTGCTGCTCCTGAGGAACAAGACAACGCTACTACTGGTACCAAAGAAACATGGACAACTTCACATCATCCAGAAAACCAGACTCCATCCAGTTGTACGGAACTCACAGGTACAAGCACTTCTGACAAATCTTCCCAGACATCCGAATTTAACTATCTGTTCAAGGAAAGCAAGATGCAGTCTTTTACTGAGGAGTATTTTTCAAACTGTCATGACAGTGATGACAAGGTACGATTTTACACAGGCTTGCCCAGTTTTGATACATTGAATACAGTTTTCAATTTTGTTGAGGCCGATGTGTCAAGGAGGACCAAAACCTTAACAGCATTTCAAGAGTTTGTGATGGTTCTCATGAAACTGAGGCTCAATGTGCCTCAGCAAGATCTGGCATATCGATTTGATGTCAGTCAGCCTACTGTCTCAAGGATTTTCTGGTCATGGATGATAGTGATGGATGCACGACTCTCACCCCTTCTCAAATGGCTTGAACGAGAGGAGATCATTCGGACAATGCCAGCATGTTTTGAGTACTCATTTGGTAGTAAGGTGACTGTAATAATTGATTGTTTTGAAGTGTTCATCGAGAGGCCTTCCAACCTGCTCGCAAGAGGGCAGACCTTCTCCAACTACAAGCACCACAACACTGTTAAAGTACTAATCGCTATCACACCACAAGGATCCATCTGTTTTGTGTCTAGGGCATGGGGGGACGTACATCTGACAAGCACCTTACAGCAAACTGCGGTCTGTTGGAAAGACTGAAACCTGGTGACTTAGTCATGGCTGATCGTGGTTTCACAATTCAAGAGAGCCTTGCCCTACGCCAAGTGAAACTGGCCATTCCTACATTCACTCGTCTTAGCAAACAGCTTGACCCAGTTGACATCGAGCACACAAGAGGAATTGCCAATGTGAGGATACATGTTGAACGTGTGATTGGACAGTTGAAACAGAAGTACAAGATGTTACAGGAAACCTTGGAGATTGATTATGTCAGCCTTACTGGTGGTTCCACAGAACCGATGGTAGACAGAATTATCAGAGTATGTGCTGTGTTAACAAACATGTGCCCATCAGTTGTACCCTTAACTTGAATTGCAGATGTCTCAACCATTACATGATAAGGACACTGTTTTTTATTTGATATACTGTTTTGAATTCATATTCATACTGTACAGATAAGGATAGTAATAAATATACTGTTTTGATATACTGTTTTGATTTCATATTCATACTGTACAGATAAGGATAGTAATAAATATACTGTTTTGATTTCATATTCATACTGTACATATAAGGATAGTAATAAATATACTGTTTTTTATTTTATATACTGTTTTGAATTCATATTCAAACTGTACAGAATAGCGCTAAATCAAGTTTTAGTGCAGATACTACCATACAAATTGTGACAGTGAGAATGTAGCAATGCATCTTGAATTTATTTCCATCTTTATCCAAATGACTTAGATCATTCATTGCCCCAAATAGTGATGGAATGGGGGTGAACGGCCACATGTTGACCCTTCATTTCTGTAGTTTTTTGTAGTGCTCAGTCTTCAGGAACAAAACCTCACAACTCCAAGGTATGTGGGGAGGGGGGCACCTGCAGCACTGTATGACTTTATTTAGCCTTGCACTGTAAACAGGGGGAAGGACAGTAAAGGTTACTATGGTAACAAGAATTACAAACAACGACATTATCTCCAGGTTAACCTCAAATGTAAAATACAAAAACTTTCCCAACCACGACGTATTTCCCATCAAACCGTTTTCCCTTGACGCTTTGTACAAAGCCAGAGACGACGTAGTTGTAAGCCTGCAGACTTTTGTACGCCTTGAAACTTTCCTGTGTGTAAAAAATTGTCTCCAGTAGGCTACTAAGTACGACGCAAGATCCATTGCCTCCACTGGCGGCAGGCGATCTGCGTCTAACTGCTCATCTTGAATCAAAAAAGGATCGATTCCAACCGCTGAAATCTTTCTTTGGTAACGCAGAAGGACATGAGGTTGCAGGTCTCTCGCATAATCAGACAGCGGACACGCTAGGTGAACTTCTTCTGACATTTAATAAGTGGACCCCAAGATGGCGCCACGCGAGATGCTGACGTCACGGAATACGCCCTATAGATCACACATTTCTTTGCAAGTGGCCAAACTTGCGAAATCGGCAGGGGTTCAAATACTTATTTTCCCCACTGTACATGCACCCACAAACACACACACACACACACACACACACACACATACACGGGCGCACCAACACCCACACGCACCAACACACACACATATATAGAGGTGAAGGAGAGGAGAAGATTGCAGCTCTGATTAGCAGTGGTGCTGTAAAAAAACAGACACACACACACACACGCACGCACACACACACACACACACACACACACTCTGCTGAGTAACAGAGTGCTCTGACCTCTGGGTTATGTGTGTGTCTTATAGGGCCTTAGTTGACCTGAAACATTACATGTGTCCATCAGACAATCAGACACAGTGTGTGTGTGTCTGTGTGTGTGTGTGTGTTAGCGTGTGTGTGTGTGTGTTAGCGTGTGTGTGTGTGTGTTAGAGTGTGTGTGTGTGTGTGTGTGTATGTGTGTGTGCGCATATGTGTGTGTGTGTATATATGTGTGTGTGTGTTAGCGTGTGTGTGTATATGTGTGTGTGCATATGTGTGTGTGTGTGTGTGTGTGCATATGTGTGTGTGTATGTTGCCTAGGACCAGCACACATGACTTTATCTGACTGAATCTGATTCTGGTTTGAATGTCAAACTCTGAAGGTATGTTAGCTACGTAACAATGACATCAGCCTTCATCATAACACACACACACACGTTGGGTTGATTGGCTTGTCCCCAATGGAAAACTTCAACCTCATTGAAGATAAACTTTAAAAACTTTATATTTTAATTAGTGCTGTCAGTTTAACGCGTTATTAAAGGCGTTAACGCAAACCCATTTTAACGCCGTTAATTTTTTTATCGCGAGATTAACGAAATGGATGCTAAAAAGCTTCTGGATGGAAAGTTTACTTTTAAAAGTTGTGTTGTGCAAAAGAAGCGAGCTTCACTGTTGTCTGAATATGTCAACAGGCAGCTGGCTGAAAGCAAAGAAGTAGTAGGCTTACCTTTTATTGGTTACCTAACTGTTACGGTTCATTGTTTCTGAAATAAGAGGCCTGACTGCTATGTTCCCAGCAAACTTGAAAAAAAGAAAATATTAAGCCATGGTTTAACTGCACTATAGGCTGAGTCCTTGTTTACCTGAAATGTGCACTTTATAATTTTATTTTGTACCGCCCTGTTTGGCAATGTTGGTTTTCAATAAAATAAAACATTTGCTTAAAGCAAGCCAATCCACTTTGCCATGTTGATAAGGGCATTAAAATGAAAATAAAATGATGGAAAAAATAAATAAACGAAGGGACATTTAGAATAGATACAAATTTGCGATTAATCGCGATTAATTTTGAGTTAACTATGACATAAATTCGATTAATCGCGATTAAATATTTTAATCGTTTGACAGCACTAATTTTAATACTTTATACATACACATGCAGTGGGAAAAAACACACACATTGTTTTAACACACTTTTGTGCAGTCTTCAAACACACATATACACACACCCAGACACAAACACACTTGCACACTCATAACAACATACACACACACTCCCTTTCTCTTACACACACACACACACACACACACACACACACACACACACACACACACAGACACACACACACACAGACTACATGCCAACACACAAACACCCCTAAATTAATGACTTCTTCTTAACGGTGATTCGGGAGATGATGTGTCAAATCTGCCACGCCTCTTGTGTCTTACCCGTTCACGTCATTTATTCCCAGCTCCTATTTCTGTGTTCGGCACATTTGGAACTCGAACTCGCGAAACTTAAGTCCTTCAGGTTCATAATAGCTACATAACACCATCTCAGCAGTTCTGCTGTTCTAGTCTTGCTGTTCTCACCTATGGACACTAGAGGGCACTGTTCTAAAGGATGTGCAACGTGTGCAAGCAGAAAGTGTTAAAAGCAGTGCAGGTTTTTCACGGTGAGACTAATCACAGTTTAAGTAAAAAGGGTACTTAGCCTATGTAAACACACATCTGAATTATGGAATAGTTAGTTGTAGAAGAAGCAATGACAGGACACAATGCATTTGTCACATTCTTGGTTGATCTGCCGTTTGGTTTTACATAGGAATAAAGGGTTGAGAAATAAGCTAAAGAAATGGAAAGAAGATACAGAGAATAAGAGCAAGACGAGGGCAGGATGTTGGTGGTTTTAGCCCACAGAGAGAGAGACTTACAAACACACACACACACAGACACACACACAGAGACACACACGCAGACACACACACAGAGACACACACAGACACACACACACACGTCATACACAGACACACACGCCAGACAAACACACACACACACACACACCAGACAAATATAAGACAAAGAAGAAGAATACCAAGTTTTACAAAAGGAATTTAATACTTGTATGGTACGAGATAACAATGAGCGTGGGTCTTGAGAAGATCTCCATTCCCCAAAATATATAAACAAATAAAAGAAAGAAAAAAACTATCTTGATTTCTAGTGGAAGAGTCACTTTCACATTTATGGCACAATAACAAATCATTCTTTATTTGATTGTATTCGGTTGTCCTCTACTCCTATAGAAACCTAACTTCCAGACATTAGACAGCATGTTTTTGAGGCTGACACCTAGGTACCCATACCCCCCACCCCACAGAAACACACACTTAGACACACCCACATAGAGACCCCCCCCACACACACACACACTTAGACACATCCATATAGAGACCCCCCCCCCACACACACACACACTCCAACCACACCATGGTTGAGCTGAAAAGAGGAAATGGATGTCTTTGAATGTGTGTGTGTGTCTGTGTGTGTGTGTGTGTGTGTTTGTGGTGTGTGTGTTCCATTTCTGTGTATTTGTATGTAGGTTTGCACGTGTGTGTGTGTGTTTTAAGCACTCTTAATGCGTCCCATTGCTGGGTTGACGAAGGAGAAGTTGTTGAACATGGTCTGATCCACGCTGTTGATGAGGGTGCGGTCTGCACAGGACAGACGGGGCTTCTCGTTGATGAACTCTTTGTCAAAGTTACTGCAGTCACTCGCACTTTTCTGCACCACACACCAAAAAAAGAGAGAGAAAGGAGTCAACACACACAGTCACACACACACACACACATGTGCGCACACACTCGCATACACACACACAGGAAGTGTCGTGTGATTGGCTCTCTCACCACTGTGGGCCTGAAGGGAGGCTCCACCTGCCTCTTCTCCATGGCGACCCAGTCGGTGTCTCTGAAGAAGGCGTGCGTGCGGATGTTCCCTCGCACCCCCAGCCGCCTCTCAGGCTCCCGCACAAACAGCTGCAACCAATCACAGGCCACAGACACGGTCAGCTGACCTCGCCAACAGCCACTCACAGCACAGGAAACACACATGCGGTTTTCAGCTTACAGAGCAGAGTGCTGAAGCTTTATCGCTCTCCGTAAGAGAGGACAGAGGAGAGGAGATCAAGACAGTGGGGGAGGTAGGGGAGGAGACAAGAGGACTCATATGTACTATCTGCCTATCTATTCAAAGGCACTAATCAGTGCAGAGTACCACACTCCACTAGTGACACTAAAACCATCAATACAAACACACAAACCAGAGAAAAAAGTTTACATGTGGGGGATCCGTTTTGTGCCATAACCATAACGCCCCCTAGTGGACAAACACGGCACTGCAGTCCCTTAGCGATGTTCTGATTGGTGGAAACGTGGGGTACCTTAATCAGGAGGTCCTTGGCGTCTCCGGGCAGCCAGCGAGGGTAGTGGGGATCGTCTGTGCGGATGGACTGGAAGAGTTCTTCCTCGTCGTGTCCGTGGAATGGTGACTGGCCAATCAGCATCTCAAACAGCAGGACTCCGAAGGACCACCAGTCGACAGAGTGACTGTACTTCTGCCCGAGTAAAATCTGAGGGGAGGGGTGAGGGACAGGTGTCTCTTTTATGGCCTTTGCAGTGTCACAGAAAACAAGACAAAACCTGTGCTTGTGTCTGCAGATGATTTACCACAACTATCCACTCATCCATGCATGTGTGTGTGCGTGTGTGTGTGTCTAAGGCAAAGAGATGAGGAACGGGTTCCTTTTAGTTTTTTATTCATTTATTTTGACATACCATAGTGGTATAGAAAAAACAACAAACATTTCTATCTATAGACAACATGACACTACTCGGACACGTACAAAAAAACATATACTTTCTATAGACAACATGACACTACAACTACTACTAAGCACTAGCATTACACACACATTAAAACACCAGTCATGTGTGTGTGTGTGTGTGTGTGTGTGTGTGTGTGTGTGTGTGTGTGTACCTCAGGAGCAATGTAGTCTGGAGTCCCACAGAAGGTCGATGTCCTTGCCTCTGCATGCATGTTCTCTTTGCACATCCCAAAATCAGCGATCTTAATGTGGCCGTCCATGTCCAACAGAATATTATCCAGCTTCAGGTCTCTGCAAGCAGCACACTCAAACTCTGATACAACATAACACACTGATCCAACATAACACACTCACACTGATACAACACAACACACTCACACTGATACAACACAACACACTCACACTGATACAACACAACACACTGATACAACACACTCACACTGATACAACACAACACACTGATCCCACACAACACACTCACACTGATACAACACAACACACTCACACTGATCCAACACAACACACTCACACTGATACAACACAACACACTCACACTGATCCAACACAACACACTGATCCAACACAACACACTCACTCTGATACAACACACTGATCCAACACAACACACTGATCCAACACTACACACTCGCACTGATCCAACACAACACACTGATACAACATAACACACTGATCCAATTAAACACACTGATACAACACAACACACTCACACTGATCCAACACAACACACTCACACTGATACAACACAACACACTGATACAACACACTCACACTGATACAACACAACACACTCACACTGATACAACACAACACACACTCACACTGATACAACACACTCACACTGATACAACACACTCACACTCACACTGATACAACACAACACACTCACACTGATACAACACAACACACTGATCCAACACAACACACTCACACTGATACAACACACTCACATTGATCCAACACAACACACTCACACTGATCCAACACAACACACTGATACAACACAACACACTGATCCAATATAACACACTCACTCTGATACAACACAACACACTGATCCAACACTACACACTCACACTGATACAACACAACACACTCACACTGATCCAACACAACACACTGATCCAACACAACACACTCACACTGATACAACACAACACACTCACACTGATCCAACACTACACACTCACACTGATCCAACACAACACACTGATACAACATAACACACTGATCCAATTAAACACACTGATACAACACAACACACTCACACTGATCCAACACAACACACTGATACAACACAACACACTGATCCAATATAACACACTCACACTGATACAACACAACACACTCACACTGATACAACACAACACACTCACACTGATCCAACACAACACACTCACACTGATACAACACAACACACTGATCCAACACAACACACCCCTGATGTACTGATGCAATGCACTCACATGAATAAAACATATCATATTCACTTGTCACAACACGATATATTAAAATGTAACACATTCACTCAATGACATAATGTACACCCGGAGAGTAGCTGTTCTAAAGTGACCAAATCCATTCCAGTCATCAGTACTCTTAAAATCAGAGAAGACATACTGACTCATTCATATCCAGTCAGCAGCACTCTTAAAA
>NC_045167.1:6685761-6695761 GCF_900700415.2 Clupea harengus | reverse complement strand
AGAATGGAGACATGGTTCCTCTTTAAGACAGAATACAACCTCTTCAGACTGGACCTCCTAAGAATACAGCTCCAACAAAAAACCCAGGGCTTCACTATTTAGTCTTCTTCAGTAGAGAACCTCTTCTGATGAAAATTCCACAGTTTAGAACGTCTTTAGAACCAGTTAGAACAAGTCCGCATAAGAACAGAGCTGAACGGTCTTCAAGTGGTTCTAGGCACAGCTCCCTTTCTCGTAACTAAACACACACACACACACACACACACACACACACTCACATACACACGCAACTTCCACAGAACTGGTATGCGAATATGAGTAGTGTTCTTAGGCGTGTGGCCTGTGAGATTGTGTGTGCCAAAGTGTGTGTGTGTGTGTTTGTGTGTGAGAGAGAGGGAGAGAGAGAATTTAAGAGAGAGAGAGAAAGTCTCTTGGGTTTCCCAAGTTTGCTTGAGGTCTTGGGGTCAAGGGGAGGGGCTTGAGGAGGTTTCCTGGTCAGCTCCGCCCCTCACATGCACACTTGGATTCTGTTACCTTAGTGATGGCTGCTGTTAAACAGAGAGAGAGAGGGAGAGAGAGAGAGAGAGAACAACATTTACGGAACATATATCACATGATTAAAACACAGTATTCCCTCGGAAAAGACACATACACACAAATACACACACAGTATACCATACTGAATACTGGAAAGGCACTGCTTATAATCTTTGATACCAATAATCTGCCTGGAAGCTCTGTGTCACTGGAAACTACATGGAGGGCTTTTAACACTTTTAACGGAATAAGATCTCCAAACTTAAGACTCAACACACACACACACACACCACCACACTATAAATAACAAACAAGTTTGAGCACAGCTCTCCCTGTGCATGTTAACCCCTCAGCCATTTACAGGAATCACCCAAGGTTCTAGAACAATCTGCTAAATCATGTCTGACTTTATACTTCCTACTGTTTTTCAGAGTAGGTATGTGAAGTAGTCAAATTCAGTGACGATAATTTGCATGCTCCCCTGACAAACAGGCAGAATTCCTAAAGCATAACAACTGCAACACAAGACAGTCTTTAAATAAAACTCTCATTAAGACTTACTGTCAATACACACACACACACACACACCACACACACACACACACACACACACACACACACACACACACACACACACACACACACACACACACACACACACACACACACACACACACACACACACACACACACACATGCATGCTAGTCTCAAGCTCATGAAACCAACAGTATTAACCGCAGCAGATTACCTTATAGTGCCCTTGTTTGGTAAGGAGCAGGCAGATTAATAAAGTCCAGCACGCCCAAACCCTACATGACTGACTGGCTGACCGACTGGCTGACTGAGTGACTGACTGACTGGCTGACTGAGTGACTGACTGACTGACTGGCTGACTGGCTGACTGAGTGACTGAGTGACTGAGTGAGCGTAGTGGGGTTGTTAGGAGTGTTTCATTGGAGGAGATGCAGCCAGAAGCAGAAGCACAGGACCTGGCACTGACGCCACTCTCACAGCACAGCCCTCATGGACAGGGGGATATTTCAGAGAGAGAGAGAGAGAGAGAGGGAGGGAGGGAGAGAGAGAGAGAGAGAGAGAGAGAGAGAGGGGGGGGAGTAAAAGAGAGAGAGGGAGAGCGATGAGGTGGATGAGTGACATTACACTCATACCTCAAATGCCATTCAATATTCTCAAAGTATTAGAGAGAGAGAGAGACAGAGAAGCAGAGAGAGAGAGAGAGAGAGAGAGAGAGAGAGAGAGAGAGAGATAGATAGATAGATAGAGAGGACACACTATTAATAGAGATGTAATACTACTCTGGTTTGGAAGGTCTCACAACGTTTATTACTGTACCATGCTTGAACATACACATGGGCACAGACACTGGCAAAGACGCACACACACACACACACACACACACACACACCACACACACACACACACACACACACACACACACCACACACGTAGCCATACCACACACACACACACACAAACACACATGTCACCATACCACACACCACACTGTAGTCAGAAACCTGGAGCCCCACTTTTTGTTCCATTCTACATACCTCAACTCATGCATCTCTTACACTGGAGTCACTAATGTTGCTGTTGCTTTGTGGGATTTTCATTTTCACACATTTGTGCATTTCTATACCATTTCAAAGCAGTATCTAATGCCTTTCGTTTAGGTTGTTGATTTAACCCTCCTATTATGTTCAAATTTTACCCACATCTATTATGCTTGGGGTCAATTTGACCCCAGCAATTTAAACCTCCAAAAAATTATTAAAATTATTATTAAAATTATTATAATTCTTTTTTTTACCCAAGTTTTTGTGTCAGGTACTTTAGGTTTGTTTGTTGACTACCTAAATAGCCCTTAAAAATAAAACAATACCCCCACCCACCCTCTTTATACATCCAGAATACATGTTACGCGACTATGGAGAAATATGCAGATCCCCATAAAATCTCACTGATTGACTTAAAATTGGAAAGAGATATCCTTCTGGTGTTTTTATGGCTTCATATTATTTCTAAGTACATATTGTTGCTATCTATAACATTTGGAGTAAAAAACTATTTCTTTTATCAAGAAAAGTAACAATGTGATGAAAAAAGTTGATATTTCTTGTATATTTTATACAATTAAAACAGCCTGGGGTCAAATTGACCCCAAACAACACCTATGCGTAAAGTATGTGTACAGGACATTGAAAACATATCATCATGTTAATTTTGTCTTTACCCAGTTGTCCCCATTAAATTAGGAAAAGTCATTAAATATGAAGCAAAAAAAATGATGTCAAACATTTATTTACAGACGTTAAACATTGAATGGGGTCAAATTGACCCCAAACATAATAGGAGGGTTAAGCCACATCCTTAAGGGTGATGCGTTTCGTTTAGATTGTTGATCTAAGCTCCATCCTTAAGAGTGATGCGTTTCGTTTAGATTGTTGATCTAAGCTCCATCCTTAAGAGTGATGCGTTTCGTTTAGATTGTTGATCTAAGCTCCATCCTTAAGAGTGATGCGTTTCGTTTAGATTGTTGATCTAAGCTCCATCCTTAAGAGTGATGCGTTTCGTTTAGATTGTTGATCTAAGCTCCATCCTTAAGAGTGATGCCTTTCGTTTAGATTGTTGATCTAAGCTCCATCCTTAAGGGTGATGCCTTTCGTTTCGTGCATCGTGTTTACGAAACCCACAAGGTTCCTCTCTGCAGGATTTGTATCATTTTGTATGTTTGTTTTGTGGAAAGAGTCACACTAGCTCATTACAGATACCAAACCAAATCAAATCAAATTGTAGTTGTATAGGTAGTTACAGATTAGGTACTTAGCAGACGCTTTTGTCCAAAGAGACTTACAAAATATCACTGAGTGCTCTAATGGGTTCAGCTCAGGGTGACACAGACATTGTTGGCCTTAGGTTTGCCATTAAGAGTATCTCTTTTTTCCACCTACATTGTCTCCCCTGCTTACTGGTACTGTTCAGTGCAAATGATCATGGGTAATGTAGTCCATAACAAGATTTAAGCTCTTACACTAGCATACACACACAAGTCCAGAAAACGACTTTCATTAGTATTCTGTTTTGAATTAATTTGGGCATTGTGTAAATGCTCGCATTAGCATATGCTAACTATAACTCACAGCAACTTTAGGCTCGCCGAGCTGAGCAGAATATTGCATGAGACATCATGGAAACAGCTGGGTCCTTCCCTGCCATGGTGACACATTTGTGACCAGGAAGCGTGAAGCCACAGCACAAAAATAATCACACATGGCAGCTGAGTAGCTGCAGAATATCTGACCCAGATCTGGGCCGAATGTGGGCCAGAACCTCCATTCCAGGGTCAGCTGCAGACCAGGGTTATGTTATACAAGAGACCTTGTTACTTCCAGTTCAGCACCCAATTGAGTTTCAGTGTTCTATGCTTTGGTAACACTATTTTACCCTTACAATAAATCATTTGTATTATATTGAATTTAATTGAATTGAATTGAATTGAATTGAATTGAATTGAAATAAAGGAGATTAAATTAATTTAACTGAATTTAATTTAATTGAAATTAAATTAACTGAACTTAAACTGAATTGACTGCATTTCTCTGATGTAAGAGACCCCACCTGTATAATTGAGTGGTGAACAAATAAACAGCATTCACAGTTCTGCCCTTTTGAGCTCCCTCCTCCCAGCCGGGAGTCATGAAGCTCATTTCTGGGCCCACAGGCTACTCTGTGGAAACTAAGGGGCCTCACAAGCTACTCTGTGGAAAGTAAGGGGCCCATCCATTCTAGATTAGGACCCGGACTTCAGCATTTAATGAAGATGGGTTTTGACTCCGCAGGTAAACGACCCCATATGGAAAACGTCTGTTGAGTTATATATGTTCAGTTTTATATAGTATATGATAACAGTGTGTTAACATACATAATTATGGCCCCTTTCATACACAGTAAAATAACAAAAATATATGTATGTTTTATATATTAATATTTTATATATTTATATATATACCCAGCATGTTGTAGGGCATTATGCCAGTATGAAATGCAAGTATGCAAGCGTTGTACATGACAAGTGATGTTTTTTGCAAACCTTTTCCTTATGGGACGATACGTATGTAAGGGTGATGTAAGGTGTAGATTTTGGTCAGATGTGAGTCATATCTGGTAAGGTGTCAACTTTTCTTCAGATATTTTGAATTAATTAATAACTCTTGAACTCTTTTATCAATTATTATGTTCATGTAGATCCGAGTGTTTTGACAAGACTGTTCTAAAAGTGGGTAGCTCTAAAGCCTACATCAGCCTCAGTATGTGAGAGGAAACTGGTTTCTCCTTGCTAACTCTGCTGCTCTTGCTAACAGGCACTTCCTGTGTTTGACTGACAGCGCACTAACCACACTTCCTGTCTTGTCACTCTTTTGATTTCTTCCAAAATTCAGGCGGTTACCTACGGTTACCAATATCTGACAGGCGTTAAGTAAGATGGTTACTTACTACTCTAAAGTTTGTATTTAAAATATGTTATTTTAAACATATAATATTTTAATAATATTTTTACGGTTGCTTTCCTACCCTCTCCAGCTAGACAACCACAAAATGACATAATGCCCTAATGTCCTGTAAATCCGAAAGTATAATCTTAATCTTACTATGGCATGTAAGTCTAAATGTGATTTACTTGTCTTAAAAAAGAAATGGAGCAAAACAGAGGGAGAAAGAGAGATGGAAAGATGGAGAGATGGAGAGAGAGAGAAGAGAAAGAGAATACGTTAAAATGTAGGTGTGATAGAGGTGGGAGTTCAAACGAAGATGGGGGTTCTTTCATCGAGCAAACCACAAACACACTCACACACACACACACACACACACACACACACACACACACACACACACACACACACACACACACACACACGGTGTACACAGACATCTTTTACATTGACACTCTTCATATGTCCACACACACTCTCCACATCAAAGGTCCAAAAGCAAACGTCATTGTTGACCTTTATAGTGACAGTGACACTCCTGTCCAGTGACACACACACACACACACACACACACACACACACACACACACACACACACACACACACACACACACACACAGACACATATACAAACACACATGGAAGTCACACATCAGTGACCTGTGCCCTGTCAATGCATGCACACACACAAACACACACACAAACATACATCAATGACAGTAAGAGCAATATGCTCTAGCATTGAAGTCTGCCTTTGTAGGGCTCTCTCAAAAATGCACAAAACGCGCCACCACACACAACACACCACACACACACAACACACACACACACACACACACACACACACACACACACACCAATGCAGACATGAACATGTGTAAACCTACATACATGAAATATTATAATGTCTCTGACTCAGTGCAATAATGACATACAACAGAGCAGTTAATCTAACGACACTGGTATCATCAGTAAAGAACTAGAGTTTCCATTCAGTACATTATACAACAGACAAGTTAATCAAACGACACTGGTGTCATCAGTAAAGAACTAGAGTTTTCATTCAGTACATTATACAACAGACAAGTTAATCAAACGACACTGGTGTCATCAGTAAAGAACTAGAGTTTTCATTCAGTGCATTATGCACTTTATGCTTATGGCTATAAACTCTAGTGGAAGCACTTTATGCTTATGGCTATAAACTCTAGTGTAAGCACTTTATGCTTATGGCTTTAAACTATAGTGTTAGCACTTTATACTTATGGCTTTAAACTATAGTGTTAGTGCTTTACGTCCATTCACTAACATTGGTGAAGGCTTACATCCAGTGTTCTACTATGTTATGGGTCTCTTATAATCTTGTATTGATACACATATAGTGCATGAGGCCCAAAAGGCCTCAGGTAAGGTGTGTATTCTGTAGAGCAGAGTGGATATCTATAAGGCCTCAGGTATGGTGTGTATTCTGTAGAGCAGAGTGGATATCTCTAAGGCCTCAGGTAAGGTGTGTATTCTGTAGAGCAGAGTGGATATCTATAAGGCCTCAGGTAAGGTGTGTATTCTGTAGAGCAGATTATGGTGTGTATTCTGTAGAGCAGAGTGGATATCTATCTGGTGGGAGGGGTGGTCTTTAGTGAAGTCCACTATCATCTCCTCCACTCACACACACAGTTTCCCAGAGAGAAATAGATCTCTGTCAGTTTCCCAGAGGTGAGTGGATATCTATCAGACCTATAATAACTGGGAAGGGTGGTCTTTAGTGACGTCTAATATCATCTTGTCCACTCGTGTCAGTTTCTCCCAGAGGAAACCTCGTGAGTCTACTCATGGCACAGATGTTGACACTGGTAGTTTGCACTACCGAACCCACTTACACTTTAAGTATATCATTTGTGTCTTCTTATATAACCTGTATATTATACATATATTACATCATCTGCATATAATCTGTATATATTATTAAAGCCACCAAGGACAGAAACCAAAGTCCTTGTAAGTGTCTACATACTTACTCGCCACATCTGGGCAAGATCTCTGTGTAAGTGACAGACAGGAGGCTGTGGTGCTATGAGTGTGATAAACACCCTCCACTATACTACTGTCATGTTTTCCATTAAGAGAAGAAGAAAAAGAAATACCAGCATGTAGGGTTCTGAGGAAATGTCAGTAGAGTCAGAGCGTGTGTGTGTGTGTGTGTGTGTGTGTGTGTGTGTGTGTGTGTGTGGAAACACCGTGTACACTAATTTCATAGCCTATGCCTAAGCTGAACACCGTACCTAAAGACAAAAATAAAAGGCATCAGCTTAATAATGCTGCTACGAAAGAGGTTTGCAATCTCCACAAAAAGGGAGCCAAATTAAAGGGAGTTTATTGTGCAAGAGAATGCTGTAAGTCGGCGCTGAAAATCGGGGCTTAAGTTTCAAAACAGCGCCGCTACTGTGCCCGACTTTAACCCCCGACCCCCCGCTAGAGCTCACAGCCTCCAAGGCATATTTCGATACACGATGCTTAATGAGTTTTACAGTGACCTTCTGGAGAATTTCGCTTTCTCCTCGCTTCAGGTCTGACAGTTCTAAACATGTCCACGCTTGAAGGATGCGAGGGAGTTTTGTCCCGTCAGAGGTTTTCATTTGATGGCAGTTTGATCAGTGTATGTTAATATTCATATTCTTCATCTTCATGAAGAATGAAGAACCAAAATGTTTCCGTCATTCATTTTTCTTAAATGTTGCCACCCGACCTTCATTTTCTACTAAAACTAAATCTCCTGCAACGTAAAAAAAACAGAAAACTACAAACTTCGCGACATCCGTGACATAACTGACACACTCAGATAGACTTCATAAGAACACTCACACACACACGCACACACACGCCACACTCACCTTTAGCCTATATGGTTTCTCTGAGATGGAACAAAGTGATTCTTTTGCACGAAGCAGTTGAGATTTACTCCCATGCCTTGTCGTACATCGTACGTCGTTAGTTGTTTATGTGTGCAAGTGTGTGAGTGTGTGCTTGAGATCGGGTGCAGGCTATTGCTAGGTGTGCACCGCACGTCTATACGTGCTCAACAAGTCACGCCTCTACCGTCGCCAACAGTCCTCTCCTCCCCAACACACTCGCGCGCGAAAGCTTATAACTACCCGTTCTTCAACAGTTAAGGAATGAGGTGCATGCGTGTGTGTGTTGTGTGTGTGTGTTTGTGTGTGGGCTTGTGCGTTATATAATTTTTGGATGTAGGCAAACTCTTGGCCAGACCTCTATATGGATTTAGACAGGGAGAGGGTTCATTCCTGACCCGTCCTTAACGCATGTAGAGCATCTCACCCACACGGCCAACAAGCACCAGCGAATGCATTATTCAAAACTTCTCCCTCAATTAAAAGTGCTCTCTTCATCTCTGTTTAGTCCGTGTGCGTCCTCTCCGGCTAACACTGTGCTGTTCTGTGTGAGGGAACCCACGTAGAGGGAAAATACACGAGTTTCTTTCCAGAGAGATTACACACACCTACACAACTCGAGGACGGAAAAAAGATAGAGAAGAAAAAACCTCTCCCACCATTACTGTTGAAGGCACTCGTTTCAGTGGCTGAGCGTACGTCAGTGATGGCACAAAAACGAGATATCAGTTCGCGTTCGGAAGGCGTTTCTCTTTTAAATTCGTTTAACAGCAGAGCATCACGTTGTGAGGCCTGCGGCTGCCCCGGGCCGCGTTTCGTAGCGCGGGGAGAGGCGACACCTGTGGCGGTGACACACGGCTGTGTGTGGGAGCCATAACGCTTCAAAAATCCATTTTTATCCGAGCCAGACACAATTTCGCTGAGGGCAGCTTTCAAGCTAAAGTCGTAATAAAAGTCTAAAGTTGTTGGCACGCAACTGTGCTATCTATCTATCTATCTATCTATCTATCTATCTATCTAACTAACTATCTCCTTGTCTGTCTACCTATCACTGTCTATCTGCACACATACTTAGGCCTATTTTTTACTTTATTGTCTGCATTCCTTTAGAAATTCACGATACTAAAAACCAATCTGAACAACACTGTTTTCTCGACATTGGAAGTGTATGTAGATTTAGGGCACTCAAAGTTTGACACTCCCAATTGGTTCTTTCTTTCTTTCTTTTTTCATTCATTCATTTCTTTCTTTTTTCATTTATTCTTTTATTTGTTCTTTATTTCTTTCATTCATCAAAAATGATAAAATAATTCAGCCAATAACGTGATTTACCTTGCTAATGACAATAAGTATCAGGCAATAATCTATGTCTAAGGCAATAAGAACAGGCCTATCTACTTAACACAGAGCATCAGTGAATGTCATTCCCAAAGATTCCTGGTAACTAGTTATGTGACAATGTTTATTGAAACAAACAAACTAAAACAAGATCCTGAAAATATTACAACCAGAAATCCCACCACCCGCAATCCGGTTATGGTCATGACATGGTCAGTTATGGTCAGTCAACAGCAGATATCAGTGTTTCTGGTTACTCAGACGCTGAGGGACCCAAGTGCTGATAATCGGTCTGCAGTGGTACAGCGCCCCCTAGTGGGCCAAAGGATTACCTATACATGAGTCTTACTGTAACCCAAAGTCAGCAAGGCGTCATTTCTACTTTTGTATTTAAATGGTCAAGTGGTCAAATATTCTATGTCACCATAAAAACAGTAAGTTGAAGGACACATCAGTGCACTGTTATCAAAGAGTTCTCTGAACATGTACACTTCAAAGACAAATAGCTCCAAACTAGACAGAGACAGAGCTTTGCAAGTGTGTGGGCTTAATCTTTGGCCATAACATTAATTAAAACCTAAGGCAACATATTTTCTCAGTGGCCAAAAAGCTTAAACGTAACTATATTTCTGCTTACTGAGCTATATTTGAATAGCAATGATAAAGTCAATTGTAGGTGCCTAAAATGTAATTTCTGGGTTCTACTCAGG
>NC_045167.1:6665761-6675761 GCF_900700415.2 Clupea harengus | reverse complement strand
TTAACAAACCTACTCCATATGCTGTCCATTGGCCTGCCCACAAAGCTACCGCATCCTCTAATTATCAGAGTGTAATACACATGACTATACCATAGCAAATCAGGCATTAGTTTAGTTATACACACAAAGCATATTTCACCGTGAGCATGTGTGTAGTACGTGCATGTGCATGTGTAGGTGTGTTATTTGTGGGAGTGTTTATCTGTCAGAGTGTATGTATGTGTGGGAGGGGATTCCTTCCAAGGAATTGCACGGTTACAGTCTCACCTACGTGACTCAACTCTGACAACATGGCAACACAACACGTTCACCTCCCCTGGCTCCCAGGACAGAGCGTACAGTGCAGAGGCGTAGCAGGTACACAAACACACACTTTCACAACACCTAGCTCCCAGAGCAACACATAGGGCACAAGCTGAAAAGCATACAAGATAAACCACCAGGAAGACCTGAAACTACCTTACTCTATTACAATAAGAGGCCCTTCATTTGAAAGCATGGTCCAGAAATTTTATTTTTAAGTTCAAGTGTACTTACAGTTTTTCTCGATTGCTTAAACAAGATTTTGATCGTTTTGTTTTGTTTTTCAAAACACTACACACAATTAGCACAGCCTCTCACCCAATTAGCAAAAGACCTCAGATCCTTCTCTTTTAAAAATTATACACTAATTTATCAAAACCATATTTTGTTACCATGTGAAACACACACGTTGCATATGACTTAATTCTGTTTGTACCAGTTACACACTGCTGTTGCAAACCTAAAACACTTTTAGCAATTCTACTTCTCAGTGATTAGAGTAGTGTAAGTGAAGTACACAGAGAAAGTGCAAATATACAATAAATTCACCAAACACTACACTACACAAGACCAATGCTGCACACTGATGAAAATATAATTTATTTCTCTCCATATTTCAAATCAGTCAACATGTCAACTTGGAGAATCACAACAAAACATGTCCCACTGTTCATGCTACTACAGTAGTGTGCATAACACTGTAAGCTCAGCAAATATCAGACAAACGTACAATTCTGTATCCAGTACAGGTTAAAATTACAGTAAAAAAAGAGAAAAAAAAGATCTGAAAAAAAAACTGAAAATACAGTACAGATAGAAGTTGTTTCATTTGAACCTGATGTCTTTTCAGGATGCGTGCCAGTGTTGACTGAGAGACCTAATGGACATTATTGAAAATGGCATGTTCACCAATAATGTTGGCTTGAATTTCTCTGAGCCTGATAGCATTGGCCAAAACCATGTTTCTGACCTCTCTCTCTTGTTCTTCCGTAAATATGGGACCACTTCCTCCTTTCAGGTTAATTTGATAAATTTGATCCACTTTGACCTTAGCCTCTGGCACGGCCTCCGCCTCTTCCTCTTCCTCCTTCTCCTCCTCCGTGGATTCCCCCTCTCATCCTCACTCTTCTTCTTCTGACTCCTTCCATTTTGGTTGAAGACAGATGAACTCACCTGCTGCATTTCTATAGTGCTTCAACCTGTTCGGTGTGTCTACAATTAAGCAATCATGTGTCTGCGCACTTGATGGCTGTGTTTAACCAGTTGGCTCATAGGTGTGGTAATTTGACAGTCAGTGCTTTGGAATTGCAAGGAAGTGACATCTTGATATACTTCTGTGTCTAATGTATACAAGTGTGTTTAGTGTTTTGCAAATCACTGTGTGTATTGTTTTGCAAAAAGTGTGAGCTGACATTGTGCTTATAGTGGTGCAAATCTGGGCCGAGTTTTGCTCCTTGAGTGTAAGGTTTTGATAATTGTGTAATACTTTTGATTTGAGTGTTTATGCAATTGTAGAGATGAAGAGATGGCGTGCTTGTGTTTCCTAGTGATACTGCAGGCCTACACCCATATGCCTGAACAACATTCCACCGATTCCACAAATGACAAACTGTGAATCTAAAGGCGCCGTACCCCCCACAGGAACTCGGAACTAATACCTGGATGTCTAATACAGGACAGGCTTATACCTGGACGTCTAATACAGGACAGGCTAATACAGGACAGGCTAATACAGGACAGGCTAATACCTGGACGTCTGAAACAGGACAGGCCTATACCTGGACGTCTAATACAGGACAGGCTAATACCTGGACGTCTAATACAGGACAGGCTTATACCTGGACGTCTAATACAGGACAGGCTAATACCTGGACGTCTAATACAGGACAGGCTAATACCTGGACGTCTAATACAGGACAGGCTAATACCTGGACATCTTTTGGGTTTTCCACCGCAGTGCCAGAACCATGGACCTACAAAGTTCACGTAGCGTAATAATTTTGATCTTCGCTCACAACGTCAGTCCCAAGCACAAGCTGCTGCCAGTTAACAGGGATGCCATTCCACGAGAGTGTGTAGAGTAGAGTAGAGTGTGTAGAGTAGAATAGAGTGTGTGAAGTAGAGTAGAGTAGAGTAGAGTAGAGTAGAGTAGAGTAGAGTAGAGTGTGTGGAGTAGAGTAGAGTGGAGTGGAGTGGAGTAGAGTAGAGTAGAGTAGAGTGTGAGGAGTAGAGTAGAGTAGAGTAGAGTAGAGTAGAGTAGAGTAGAGTGTGTGGAGTAGAGTAGAGTAGAGTAGAGTAGAGTAGAGTAGAGTAGAGTGTGTTACTGCCATAAGAACAAACACTCCTCCATGCAGACACCACCTTCCCAGGAGACTGATCACATGTATGGCTCATTTCCTGTCAAGGGTCCTTAGGGACTGTGTGCTTACTACTTTATCGATTAGTAGCCCTATTGATTAGTAAACGATTAGTACCTCTTTTTGTAGAAGCACACCGTGGCGCACAATGCACTCAAGGTTAGGGTTTATAACCCTTTAACAATGTGTAAAAATACTAACATGATGCGTATGGTGTATTATTAAGTATTCCCTTCTACATTGTGTTTAATAAGTATGCATGTTATTATCTGGTTACTTC
The DNA here is from genome assembly GCF_900700415.2 of Clupea harengus. Lineage (NCBI taxonomy): Eukaryota > Metazoa > Chordata > Actinopteri > Clupeiformes > Clupeidae > Clupea > Clupea harengus. Next base: position 6,672,821 of record NC_045167.1, on the reverse strand, counting down.
ACTACTTTATAATGAAGTATAAAGTTTTGTAATAAACTCTACTTTGTAATAAAGGTTTAACTGTGATTGTTTTTTTCCTGAGAACTGTATTGTGTGTGTACTTAATCAAAATGATGTGTGTTTGTACTTAATCAAAAGGGTATATGATAGTTAAAAATAGTTAAAGCTAATAATGATACATTAGCTAACAAACTAACTAATTTTGTCATTCTTATTTCCTTCGATTCCATGCAATAACCTTTTATATGCGTTAAGTGAGCCATATTCTAATAATTTTCACTGAGAGATTTTGTTCACTGTAGCCAAGCACTTAATTATCCTTGAATACATGCACAATTCTACCTAACATTCCCTTATGTAAATGTTCCCTGGAGATTAGGGGTTCATTGTTTCACCTACTTAGAACCCTCTCTACACAACCTCAGTATGGTGGAGGCTGTGATAGGTTAAAGAACCAAAACCTGGGAGATACACAAAAAAGGTGTTTGTGTTCTCTCTCTCTGTGTCTCTCTCTCTCTCTCTCCCACGCACTCTTTTCCCTGTTCAGGGGCCAGTGGTGTGTGTGTGTCTGTGTGTGTGTGTGTGTGTGTGTGTGTGTGTGTGTGTGTGTGTGTGTGTGTGTGTGTGTGTGTGTGTGTGTGTGTGTGTGTGTGTGTGTGTGTGTGTGTGTGTGTGTGTGTGTGTGTGTGTGTGTGTGTGTGTCTGTGTGTGTGTGTGTGTGAGAGTGATGTGTGATAGTGTGACCCACTTTGAGATGTGCATTCACTGTGAGAAGATCATCTGTGGTTAACCTGGTCTCAACTAAGACACAGATACATGCACAGACGCACGCACACACACACACACACGCACGCACACACACACACACACACACACACACACACACACACACACACACACACACACACAAACTCTCTCTCTCTCTCTCTCTCTCTCTCACACACACACATACACACAGTCTCTCTCCCTCTCTCTCTAACACACACACACACACGCACACACACACACACACAATGTCTTTCTCTCTCTCTCACACACACACACACACACACAATCTTTTCTCTTTCTCTCTCTATCTCTTTTTCTCTCTCACACGCACGCAGACACACACTTTGACATACTTTTCACCTTCCCTGAGAGCATATGATTATACAGTTAGATTTCCATTCAGATGCCTGTTTGAGGGGCCAGGAGAGGCTGCCATTTTAAATTTAATCTCACTTCTTCGAAAGTGATTGTTTTGAATTGCACTAATTACTTTGTGTAACGAGAAGAGATCCCTGATTGCACTAATTGTTTTTCTTTTAGGGGGGTTGTTTTTAAAAATAAATATATAAATAATACAGAAAAACAGATTACGTCTGACAGCACAATGGACATACGATCACTGAGCTTGGTTGCTTGTGCATGGAATGTGTACTGAAATTGGTTGTGTGTTTTAGTTGCATATTAGTGCATGCATATTAGTGTGGGTGTGTGTGTGTGTGTGCCCGTGTGTCGTGCCTGTGTGTGCTTGTTAGTGTGGGTGTGTGTTTGTGTGGGTGTGTTCGGATGCATGCATGCGTGCGTGGATGTGTGTGTATGTGTGTCTGTGTGTGTGTGTGTGTGTGTGTGAGAGAGAGAGATAACAGGTGTCATTGTCTCACAACGGTGTTCTTTCTCATAGAAAGCACTCACACCTCTCTCACCACACTATGTGGTTTCTTTTTCTAGTGCAATAAAACTCCACCAGTTCTACTCTCCTCACTCCCCTCAGCCGCGACCATGCAAAACAGACATTTCAAATGATGTTGCCTGGCAACGCAAAGAAGTGGCAGTTGAATAAACTGTGTCTTTCATACTGACTCAATGGGAAATTTGTATGTAGTGTGTGTGTTCGTGTGTGTGTGTGTGTGCATGTGTCTGTGTGTGTGTGTGTGCGTGTGTGTGTCTGTGTGTGTGAGGAAGTGAGTGTGTGTTTGCACACACACTCATGTGTCTACCATTCCTCATTTCCCATTAAATACATTTTGAGTAGTTACTAAGGATGAATGTCTATTGCATCAAATAACTTCTTGTAAGACATTCTATTTCAAATAATACATGATTCAGTCCGGAAAATATATTCAAACAGGAAGTGATTACCCTAAACTAAACAAAAACACCTCCGGGAAATAAAACCAAACCAGAAGAGAAACAGCGACAACATGAAATGGCTGTGGCTAAAAAAGTAACAGATAACTGATTTGATTTTCAGAAAAAAACAAAAACTTGAAATAACATTCTCAGCGTTCCCGGAGGCCGAGACACACACAAGAAAATCACTCAGGGAGCAGCTGGAGCCAGATCAGTACCACATCAGAGCCAGATCAGTACCACATCAGAGCCAGATCAGTACCACATCAGGGCCCGATCAGTACCACATCAGGGCCCGATCAGGGCCACATCAGGGCCAGATCAGTACCACATCAGGACCACATCAGGGCCAGATCAGTACCACATCAGGGCCAGATCAGTACCACATCAGGGCCAGATCAGGGCCAGATCTATGTCATGACTGATGTTGTTTGTTTGCGAGCAGCTTAAATTCAGTAGGGGGAAAGCACCCCGCTGATAGTAGCTGAGAGATCGTTTTTCCTTGAGGTTTGATGTTGTTGTTGGTTGGTTTTATTTTTGTTGTCGGAGTTATTGAAGTCTTTTGTAAACATGCTGTGAACTGTTTTCTAGAGAGACTGATAGATTGTTGTCAGCCAGACAAACAAACCAATAACCTTCTCAAAGCATTTCTTCATTTGACCAAGAAAAGAAAAAATACCATCAAGTTAAAATGGGTCCATATCTGACCCAGTGAAAAACAATGGCAGTCATGCAGCACAGCCTGGTCACTCAGAGATACTGCACTCAGGAAGTACTCACAACCCTCCAGAGGTGGAACATGATATTTCCTTGTTTGTATGTTTCCCTTCAGTTTGAAGAAAACTCTTAAGTCCTGTGTTCACTTTGTTTTTCATGGGGTATTGAGTGTAGACAAATGAGGGCAAAAGTTCATTTGAATGATTTTTAGCTTGGGCTGAAATATATAATATGACCAAAAATGGGGTCTATATTACGTAAAGTTATATTAAACTCAACAGTTCATTTTTACAATAATAAGAATTAGTATTATTATTGTTTTTGTTGTTATTATTATTAATATTATAATTATTAGTATTATTATCATTATTATTAATGATAATAATAATAATACCACTAGTACTACTAACAACAACAACAACAATAATAATAGTAATAATAATAATAATTTTTAAAGCGGCCCTTCAAAACCTCGAAATAGTATTGCACATAACATGTATGTAGAATATTGTACACAGGAATATTAAAGGTGTAACTCCATCTAAGTGGAACTGGATGTTTTCCTACCTCTTCACTCTGCATCTAAAATCTTTTAAAAGCATCAAACTGTGAGCCCCCCCCTCTCCTCTCACCCCTTTCCTCCTCCTCTCTCTCCCCCCTTACTGGGCCGGTCTTTCTGTCTCTTCTGATTAGATTCCCATCTCCCAGCCTTCCCGCAGCATTTCTCAACACCTCGCTGATACCCAGCATGGCTAAGCTGGGCTCAAAGACACACCAGAGCTGCAAGCCACCAGAGGCACGCCAATGCCAACAGATAGCGGCTAATGCAAGAGTGTGTGTGTGTGTATGAGTGTGAGTGTGTGTGTGTGTGTGTGTGTGTGTGTGTGTATGTGTGTCTGTGTGTGTGTAGGTGTATGAGTGTGAGTGTGTGTGTGTGTGTGTGTGTGTGTGTGTGTGTGTGTGTGTGTGTGTGTGTGTGTATGAGTGTCTATGTGTGTGTGTGTAAGTGTATGAGTGTGTATGTGTGTATGAGTGTATGTGTGTGTGTGTGTTTATGAATGTGTGTGTGTGTGTGTGTTTGTGTGTGTGAGTGTGAGTGTGAGTGAATGGTGTTTGGATTTGGTGAAGATCAGCCAGATTAGGACTAGATGTGGGTCAGATTTGGTGCATTTGGTTCACCATCATCCTACAGATCTGTGTGGTGTATATTACGGTGATAACGGTGGCGGAACTGTATGGTGTATATTGCGGTGATAAGAGAGGTGGATCTGTATGGTGTACATTTACATTTACATTTAGTCATTTAGCAGACGCTTTTGTCCAAAGCGACGTACAAGGGAGAGAATAGTCAAGCTACGAGCAATAGAACCTGGTGTAACAATAAATATTACTTTACATAAGAAATATAACAAAATGAAATAGAAAAGAAAAAGAAGTGCAGAAATGTTACACACTAGTCGAAGTGCCAGTTAGGACGGGAAGTGCTCTCTGAAGTGTATATTACGGTAATAAGGGTGGTGAGTTGGGAATAATAAAGGCATTATGTTCCACTGAAGGTTCAAAGCCGAGGTTTACTCAGTGGGTGACTCATAAACATCCCATAAACATGAATGCTATTTCTGAAACAGATCTTCACAAATAAATAATTCATCAATGCCACAGGGATAAGGTTACATTAACATATGCATGCGGAAGATTACTGTTTTAAAACTTGCCATCATGTGATATTAGAAAAAAAACAGCCAGTCTTTCCATTCACTGTATATGACAACTAAACACTCTTTTAAAAAGTCCATGGAAAATGTGCTGGCGACAGACACACTTCACTTGTTCTTGGAATGTTGTAGTTTTTAATATCTGTAGAGGAGAATGCTCCACTGGACACAGAAAAGCCCCTGTTGTTGTGACAATGACAATTTATTTAACTATGTAAGAAACCATTAGCTGTCCATACTACAGTGAGATTATCTAGCTCAAAGAAAGCAGCACAGTGAGTTGCCAACAACACAAGACAAGACCCAGTTCAATACCCAGGCAACACATCTGTACTGTAACTTGATTTGGATAAAAATGTTAAAATACAAATCTTAAAAAAGGCATACAAAAACATAAGTGCAAATAACAAGTAAATAATGTTGTCATTATGTCATTTCCTGCATACCTGAGAGAGTCTTACCATATGTCATTTCTTGCATACCTGAGAGAGTCCTACCGTATGTCATTTCCTGCATACCTGAGAGAGTCTTACTGTATGCAACGTCTCTTCCTGGGAGTGCCTAGGAGGGGCATGGAGCTTCGGCATGTGGAAGATGAAATCCCCCCTTCTCACCGTGGCACCAAAAGGGCGTTTGACTTATGTTTCTCTGCAAGAGACTTGGTCTCCCCTACTACAATGGTTGGGTCCGGGCTCCCCCACGACAATGGTTGAGTCCGGGCTCCCCCACAATAATGGTTGAATCCAACAAGAGCAAATTGGATCAATTAAGCCTAAGTGGCTGCACTATTTAAAGGGTGCCTCATTCCAAGATGAGAGAAGCATTTGAAGAGAGATTTGGACAGGCATGAGAGACGCCGTGAAAGCCGTGAGAGAGGAAAAAACACTTACCTGCTGTGAGCTGAAGTGAAAGGGTGTTTAGACGCGTGAACACTGTGTGCCTAGTTAAAATGTGGCCTAGTTAAAATGTTGCCTAGAGTCTGCTTAATTTTGTGAGTACTCTGTGTGTTTTTGATTTATGTTTGTTTATTTTGTGTGAACTTGTTTTGGGGTCGATACCGGAGAGTCCCCCTTGTAAATAAGAAAGCCACTATCTACTGCACAGTGTTTCTTGCTAACCACCACCAACTCCAAAACGTGGGGTGGCTGCCTCGGCCCCTCAGAATTCCCCAGTGACATTCCTATGCAGTACGTTTCTGTGGTCCATTGGAAAAAGAAATCTGACACAAGATTTTTGTCAGTAGTAGAGAGAGACTGTTTGTTTGTTTAATTTGATTTGCAAATACCTGGTTTTAATAAAAAATTGTCAATTTGAACTTTGATGCCTATTAATACAAACTACTTTACATATGTCTCAAGATCTCAAGACTTCAATGACAAGCACGATTAGTGGAAACCATTTTTTTAAATCTTAATTCAGTAGCTTAAGAATCTTAAGCCAATGCGGATGTGTTCTTTATATGATAAGCATAATGGATTGATCTTTATAGACAATTTGTCTCCTAGGAATGCTGTGATTTTGCCTCTCGTCTCTGGACTGGTCTTCTTGCAGGGCCAGACGAGACTTCAGCATTATGTGGGGATATTTATGTCATACAACTCATAGATTAGGAGACTAGTCAGTTGACAGCTCGTTAAAAGTGGACACTGACATGGCTACATCTGGCAGCTTCTCCTCTAAGACTCACCCCTAATGTAGCATTTCCTGTTTCCTATTAGCCAAAGACCTGCCACTCTGATATGAGCACCAACTGCGGCAAACTGTCAACACCCACATATACTCCACATGTCACCATATGCCACTACAGTTCTCCACAGACATATACTGTATTATAAGTATACGTTTAATGCACATTATCTACGTCTGTCTACTTGAGTGTCGACTGAAAGCTCTTGAGACAGTTATTTCATGCTATTTCATGACTCGACACTAACACTGGGAATGTTTGGAAAATGTACAGTAGCTTGAATGAGTTGTTTGGTGTCTTAAATACTGTTAAATGACTGATTGTGGTAGATCTTGTATTAGTTGTTTGGTGTCTATTAAATACTGTTTAATGACTGAGTGGACTGTGGACTGATTGCGGTTACATTGATTTTCATTGAGGCCTCTGCTAAAATAAAAGGGATTAGCTCTCTCTCATTCAGTATCTCTTTACCTCACACATATACACCTACACTCAATCCAGACACACACACACAGAGGACCACCCACACATCCAACCACATACATGTTCATGCATACATGAATGCAGACCACACAAACACACACACCCACCCACACACACGCAAACACTAAACTGTCTGACACCATTCCTTTAAAACAACACAGGCACTCTTGTTTTTCATGACCAAGTCATTCATTTATTACAAATCATATTTACAAAAATGTGCTGTGAAGGATTTTTTCCAAAGCAGAGAAATAGAAAAGAAGTTACAGTGAAGTACAAATTGTTTTTCTTCCCAATTTTGCATAGATGGAAAAAAAATACTATTTACATATAGGCATTGGCC
>NC_045167.1:6648261-6653261 GCF_900700415.2 Clupea harengus | reverse complement strand
ATTTTTAAAACATTTGAGTTTGCTACTCAGAGTCTCAAATCACTTCCTACTTTGTGTTTGATAATTAAAGAAAATCAACAGATGAATTACCTTCTCTATTTTTTTATTAGAGAAAAAGCTTTTCCTTGTCACAATTATGACTTTCAATGAACAATGCAATGATCGATGCAGCTTGCATTTCATCACGAAATGGATGTATAAAAAAAAAAAAAAAAAAAAAAAAATATTTTTTTTATTAAAAAATCGATTATGAACTTTTCTGAATCGAAACAGAATCGTTCTAGAGAGAATCGAGAGAAATCGAAGAATCGATTTTTTTCCCCCACCCCTAATGTGATGCCCATGTCAGACAGTCCCAGTGATGTCTGCTTTACGCATGTTGAACAAACCGGTGAACCTGAGTCAGAGTGTTTGGAGGCAGACCTCTATGGAGAATTAGAGCTTTTGAATTTTGACTTTCTGTACACACAAACATGGGGAGGAAAACCTTAGAAAAAATGGGCTTCATTATCCCAACTCAAACGATACAAATTAATGAATGATTTGTTGATTGATAAACAGGTTGTGTGTTGTGAATTTAACGAATCAAATCGGGGCCACTGACAGCTAATTCCTGGGCTGCCTTTTTGTTGCCAGTGTGCCCCTGTGCTCTTCACTTGTGCAGAGCTAACTCAAACGCTAAAGACACGCAACTCTCCAGGCGGCTTTAGTACTGAGAAACTACACTTCTCATCTGAAACATCTAAGAATAATTGATCTAATGGGGGAACTTAAAAGCCGTACATTTGCTCCCCCCCCCATATACACACACACACACACACACACACACACACACACACACAACTATCCTCTAACACACAGCCTGCATCCTCTCACTGGGGGCTGATTAAACCCCCCCCCCCCCCCCCCCACCCCTGCCTTATTTGCCCTCGTATCGTGCAGAGAGTGGCCAATTAATCTTCCATATTTCTGTCAGCATGTGCGCGTGTGCGTGCGTGTGTGTTTGTGAGTGTGTTGTGTGTGTGTGTGTGTGTGTGTGTGTGTGTGTGTGTGTGTGTGTGTGTGTGTGTGAGCATGTTTGTGAGGCTGAATTCATGTAAGGTACTTCCTAAACTCCATTTGAACTAGTCAATCAGAGGCAGTGCGAGCCTCCAGACCTCATGAGGACTAAACTAAGTGAGGTTATTTCTGCAATTAAATTTTCTGGTACACCCAGACTTTCAGTATCAGACCATCAATTGGTGCATGAAAGGACTCATGCTGCTGCACTGCACCATGGGATTTGTAGTCTCTCTTATGGACACACTTTTAGAAACAGCCTGAGTGTTGGATACTGAATGTATCCTGTAACAGTAGAGATCAAAAAGACCTCGAGGGGAATGGAGACGCTGAATGATAAAGGGCTTCTTCAAACATTTGCCTTTACAGACTCTTTTTCTCTTGTTTGTAGATGGAGGACAAGGGGTTAAGCAAACCACTATGTTTACATTCAATTCAATTCAATTTGATTTATATAGCGCCAAAACAATAGAATTGTCTCAGGGCGCTTTACAGAGCCCAGTGCCTGGAAGAATACATGTATTCTACACAAGAATACATGTATTCTTTCACCACTGAAATACTTTTAATTTAGGATCTGGGCACTCTAATCAAAGCAATGTACAATACAGGAACATGTTATCAGTAAGCGTACTACTCAGATTCATTACATGATTTTACCATAATCTACAGAGTATAATTACCTTGCCATGGCTAGTCCATTGCAAGATATTATCGTAATGTTCAGAGTGTATGAACCCAGCCCTGGTGTGTGTGTTTCAGACCTACCTCTGGGACGCTCCAGCCCCACCCCATTCTTCAGGCACCACTGGACAGGCAGGATGCCCAGCGAATCAGCACGGCACACAACGGAGTTGGGCGGGGCTTCAGCGGTGAGGTCATCCACAGTGACCTGGAAGTAATGCTCACTGTACACCTGAGATGAAGGAAGAGATGGGGGTCAGAAAGAGAGTGATCAAAGGAAGAGTTAGAGAAAGAGAAGAAGAGAAAGAGTTGACAGCGTGAGAGAGAAAGAGAGAGAGAGAGAGAGAGATGATAGTCAGAGGAGAGAAAGAGAGTGATGACATGTATGTGTATGAGATAGAGGAACAGAAAGAGATGACAGAGAAGAACCAGAAATGACACACCGTGAGAAAGGGAAAGAAAAGACCGAGAACGAAATCCACAGAAACCTTCAATATGTGCAAGTATTTTTCACACAAACACACAAAAATGCACCGCTAACTCTCTCTCTCTCTCTCTCTCTCTCTCTCTCTCTCTCTCTCTCTCTCTCACACACACACACACACACACACACACACACACACATACAAGACATACACTTACTCATACAAACACAAATTTCACATACTGACTCAAGTAGACCAAATTGTCACTTCCCCTTAGATGAAGAGAGGTGTTTGGAGACTGAAAATAACACACACACACACACACACACACACACACACACACACACGCACACACACACACACCCACACACATCTGTGCTTGTAACTTACTTTTGTTACAGACACCGGACAAATATGAATAGGCTCCTGTGGTGATACCATCTCAAGCTTCATTCCAGCCTTAAAGGAGTGTTTATGCAGGTCCGCATGGTCCTAAACACACACACACACACACACAAACACAGCGTGAGAAACAGCCGGACCAGCCTGTTCCACCAGACCTCTTTTCATGTTGCAGGCATCGTTACCACAAGGCAGAGAAAGAGAAGGAGTGAGTGCAGTCACGTGTATGTATACACACTCATATAGACTGTCAGTCACCATAATGCATTATGAATACTTTATAAACATTTATAAATGTGTTTATAATGCTTTATGGATAGCTGGGTTTAAGGAAAGTGTCACTGAACTTTCGAACACATTCAATAGCACTAAGCAACATCCAGGGAGAGCTTCTATCCGTATTCACAACATGGCATAAGGGGAGTGCACTGGAATAAATAACACTCTCCTCACCTTGAAGACCTCCAGCGGGAGTGGTCTGTTTTGTGACTCCGCCTTTGAACTGTCCAAGGCCTCCTGCCATTGGCCAGCTGTCTTTATGTCACTGAGTTCTATACACATACCACAGACAGACACATACACACACACACACAATCAAACATGTGCGTGAGAGCACACGCACGCACACACACACACACACACACACACACACACACACACACACACACACACACACACACACACACAAGCAGAGTATGAGAGAGAGAGAGAGAGAGAGAGAGAGAGAGAGAGAGAGAGAGAGAGAGATATCAGTGCTCAAATAAAGGAATTCCTCAATTTGTTTTTTAAACCAATATTTCACTTTGACCTGTTTATAGCTGGTAAGAACAAAACATTAAAATGTTAAATAAATCAGGGCTGCTGCTTGTAGTTGCTGTTGTTGTATTTTGCTTATTCTTCTTTCCAAAAAAAAAAAAAATAATAATTCTTCCAGGTGTCACGTTGGCAGTTTTACCTGCACATCCTGCCTACAAATCTTTTCATCTAAGCATGTGTGTAATGTGACTCCTGGTGGGTATTCCAAGTACGTGGTTTACAACACCTGGCAACCCTGGGCAAGTTCACTCAGGGTAAGAGCTAAAGCTCCTGATACAACAGAGGAGCCCGATGGCTTCATACATGAATGACCAAACTACACCAGAATCCCCTGCGGATAAAAACATGAATGACCAAACTACTCCAGAATCCCCTGCAGATAAGAGCATATTTGACTGAACTACACCAAAATCCCCTGCCGATTAGAGCATGTGCTAAATTAGTATATATATACACAGTGAACAAGACATTCTTGTGTTGCAGGTTCTGCACACTCATTTATCCATTAAACAAGCTTCTTCCTCTCTGGCTAGTATTTCCTATAGTCAAATTTCATGACAGAATAATGCAAATGGTTGTGTGGGTGTGTGCATGCATTTGTGCTAGTGTGTGTGTGTGTGTAAGTGTGTGTGTCTGTTTGTGTGTGTGGGTGTGTGCATGCATGGGTGTGTGCATGCATTTGATGCATTTGTGATAGTGTGTGTGTGTGTGTGTGTGTGAGAGTAGGAGTGTGGTATATGTATGTGGGGGTGTGTGTGTGTGTGTGTGTGTGTGTGTGTGTGTGTGTGTGTGTGTGTGTCTGTGTGTGTGTGTGCGTGTGTGCGTGTGCGTGTGTTGGGGGTGCTGGGGGATATCTTTGTTTATTCATAAAGTGCAATGGTCCATTATCCCTCAGTAATAGGAAAGCACAGATACCACCCTTCTCTTTTCCCCTCTTCCCACCATTTTTCTCTCCTCTCCTCTATTCAGTTTTCATTCTCTCCTTTCTTCTCTTTTCCTCTATCTTCATTCTCTCCATTCCTTCCTCCATCACTCTCCTCCTCCTCCTGCTCCAGTATCTCATTGTCTCTGTGTCTGTTTGTTTTTTCTCTGATCCCCTGCCACTCTCTCTCCTATTTCCTCCTCCCTGCCGCACCTCTACACTCCTCTCCTCTATTCATCACCCTTTCCTCCCCTCTGCTCTCCTCACATTATTATTGTTTCCTCCCCCTGCCTCCTCTCCTCTTCCCCTTTCCACCTCTCCTCTCCTCTGCTTTTCTCCCTTTTTTACTCCCCTTTCCACCTCTCCTCTTTTCTCCTCCTCTCTCCTGCTTTTTTCCCTCTTCTCGTCCCCTTCCCTTCTCTCCTTTCCTCATGTCCTCTCTTCTCTTCTCTCTTCTCTTCTCTTCTCTTCTCCTCTCAGGTCTTGATTGTTCTCATTATATGCCCCGCCCCTCACCTTTGGGTGGCTGCAGGGATAGGTTGTTCTCTAAAGCCCAGCCTATGGGGCGGAGCCTGGTGTCCAGGTAGAAGATCCAGGCGTCGTGTGATTGGTCGTCCAGGCCAGCGTAGCGAACGCGGAGGCGTCCACCCACGTTCTGTAGGACCCGAGCGGGCCAGTAACAGCGCGGCTCA
>NC_045167.1:6638261-6640761 GCF_900700415.2 Clupea harengus | reverse complement strand
ACAGCAGAGGAGAGAATCTAGTATGGGAGAACTTGTCTTACTTATCTACTGTAGGAAAGCAATGGTAAAGTGGGCCACAGTAACGATACAGTTTCGATATTTTTATAATAATAATTTAAAAAAATCACTCTTTCAATAATTAACTATTTCATTTGCCTACAATGTTTCTATTCAGAAAAATGTCAGCATGACTGACTAGGTAGGTCTGGTTTCTGCCTCTACTACAGTGAGGTAGTTTTTACTTGCTCTGGAGGTCCAACTATAATTAGTGGATAGAGCTTGATAGGCTGTCTGTGTCAAACTGTGTTCAATTTCTCTCTGTGATATTCCATAGAGCTTTGCTGCTGAAATGGAATGAATGAATGTGAGGGGACATTGCAACATGGTTCTTTTTTCCCCGACAATCCTGAGTCAGTAAATAGGGCTGTAAACAGGGCTGTAAATCTTTGGCTGTAAATACTCCCACTGCTTTCATTATTACCTCCGCCATGGACGTTATGTTTTCAGTTTCGGTTTGTTTGTAAGATCATTAAAAAAGGTAATCTGTGATAAGTACCCCCATTTACGGGCTTCATTGCCCGCGGGGACACAGGTTCAAGTCTGGCCTTATGTCATTTCCCAGTCCTCTCCCCACCTCTTCTCCGCCTCGCTTCCTGTCATAACACTTCACTTTACTGTCCAAAGAAAGGCATAAAAAGCCCCGAAATACATATAATAATAAAAAAAAGGTAATCTGTAAAAAGACTTACGCAAAAACTACTGGCTAGTTTCCATGGATTAACATGGAAAATTGTGTAACATGGGCCAAGGTCAGGAATAAGCCCGATCTGACTCCCTGGCGGCTCCATGAATTGAGTTTTACTTTTACTGACGTTGTGAGATAAGGCATTTGGCCTTGGCGGCCAACATTGGCAAAGCAATGCCTGCAGACTGTACTTTACGGTTTTCTTACCCTCGTCATCATATTGAATGCTGAATCCAAAACATTCCCACACAGCTGATGTGAAAGACAGCGGTGTCCCTTCAAATGTTCTTCTTTCTGTCTAGCTAGCGTTCGCCATTGTCAAGTTGGAGTTCCGAGAATTTAGTTTGTTTAGTTTCCTCACTCTTCTCCAGCTCCTATTTGCATACAGAGCACTGATAGGCTCCAGAGATGTTCTGACAGGCTCCAGAGCTGTTCTGATAGGCTCCAGGGAAGTTCTGACAGGCTCCAGAGCTGTTCTGATAGGCTCCAGGGAAGTTCTGACAGGCTCCAGAGCTTTTCTGATAGGCTCCAGAGATGCTCTGTGGCTCTGAATGTACAATGTGTGTGTAGTCTCTAATTTGGAAATTAAATGAAAATGACGTAGTCATCGTAGTGCTGTGGTTCACGTGTGCATATTAAACTGTAGGGGACGTACAGAATGGTTCAACATAATACTGTGTACCATTGCATCCCTAGTGTACTGGTAAACTGGTGTGGGAAAACTTGATCCACTGGTATACTGGTAATCTAGAATGGGAGAATTTGCCCCACTCGTATACTGGTAATCTAGAATGGGAGAATTTGGCCCACTCGTATACTGGTAATCTAGAATGGGAGAACTTGGCCCACTCGTATACTGGTAATCTAGAATGGGAGAACTTGCCCCACTCGTATACTGGTAATCTAGTCCAATCTAAATCTAAATCAATTAAATCTTTAATAAAGATGATTTTGATTCTGATCTTGCCCCTGAGGTGTGGTGGCCTGGTAATCTGGTGGAGAGCGTCTGTCTGATCGTTTGAAGTGCGGCTCTGCCCTGTCAGAACGCTTTCACCCCAGAGCCCGCCGTGGTTGGCATAGCAACCACGGCCAGCGCAACCTAATTCTCCAGGCGAGGGAGACACAGGCGTGCATGACGTGCATGGATACACACACACACACACACACACACACACACACACACACACACACACACACACCACAAGCTCTATCAAACAATGTGCAATAGTTTTGTCCCGAGATGTAAATTCTTCTCATACCTCCATGTGTAGATCCTTACTCTCTGCCACCCACCTTCTCATCTCTCTCTCTTATTCACTTTCCATCCTTCTCTTTCCGCCCCTAGTTGCCTCAGTCTTTTACAGTAATTCATTCTCTCTCTCTCTCTTTCACTTTCCATCCTTCTCTTTGTGCCCTGTAGTTGCCTCAGTCTTTTACAGTAATTCATTCTCTCTCTCTTTCACTTTCCATCCTTCTCTTTCTGCCCTGTAGTCGCCTCAGTCTTTTACAGTCATTCATACCCGATCACAAGCCCACATTGCACACCACGGCAGGCAAACAAGCAAGTCAGTACAGTCACGTTATGCCACCTTACACCTTATCTACACCTGGTTGTATATCATGAACAAATATCTACTGTAACTGTGTCTGCTACCCATTACGTGCCTATGCGTGCATGAGTGCGTGCTCACACACACACACACACTCACACACTCACACACTCACACACACACACACACACACACACTAACACAC
>NC_045167.1:6600761-6628261 GCF_900700415.2 Clupea harengus | reverse complement strand
TGCAAAACATGTTGGCATAATTTCCTTGTGTACATCATCACCTGCACAATAGTTCACTGCACTGTCAAAATCTTTCAGGCACCATGAGTATAGGAGTATAAATGCTTCCATCAAATATCTATAGCTTGACCAAGTTCAGTACAATTTATGAACATGGAAGCACCTGGCCGGGCAACTGCCTGCTCAGGAAGAGAGGAAGAAGAAGAGGAAGAGGAGCAAGGGTGGATGTCCCAGGCCAGCACGGGGCAACATCACCATGTTTCAGAGAATGGTGTAGTCACCCACATTCCCAGTCTTGGCCCATACAATACCCAGAAGCTCCTGGTGTTCTTGGACCGCCTGCACTCTGATCTTATCCCTCTACATGAGGGGGGTTTGGTAGGGCCTCACTTGCCTACATTTGTTATTGTGTGGGACAATGTAAGCTTCCACCGTGGCCCGCTCATCAGGGCGTGGTTCTTTGCCCATCCAAGAATGCTGATGGTGCTCTTATCACCTTACTCCCCATTCCTCAAATCAGAGGTTTGCTCCAGGCATGGATGCAGATTAGTGTAGGGGATGGTTGTGGCATGCACGCCGATTCTTCCCCCGTTGCATAGCAAGGGAGAACATCAGATGTGATGTTGATGAAAATCTGTGGCCAGACAGACATGAGCGCGAGGATGAGCAGGAGAGTGAGGACGAAACTAAACTCCAGCTTTGCTTTACTTTCCTACTGTATGTGTTGTTAGTGTAGGCTATACATCATTTTAGTTTTGATGTGCTTATTGTTGACAGTATATTGTGCTGTACACATTTTTGTTCTGTCTGTTTGGCAATTACTGTAACAATTTCCATGGCAGTATGAGTGCAATATATGTGATGTGAAACCTTGTTGGCTCTCTTGAATTAATCTTTTTTCTGTTTGATACACATAGTATTCTGGAAAGAAAACATCTACTACAGTAACCATTCAGTGTCAAAGGACTGAGCCAAGATTGAAATGTGCACATGAGGGATATTTCTATGGTCCACTGCCATACTGACAAAACATCTAAACGTTTTGACCTGCAGTGTTTACACAATGCCAAAGGGACTTTTCATTTTGGGGGCACTGACTATTTGTATGAGAAAAGGATTTAGTTTTGACTGATGTTGTCTGTGTTGGGAGAGATATGACCTTTTGCAGGTGTGCCATGGTGTTTTGCCACACCATCTAGGTTATTTTGGCAAATGTATTTAAAGCTTTGAGAATGTCCTTTTTTTTTGAGAGATGAGCCACAGCAATCGAGAAGGAACTTTTCATTTTGGGGGCACTGACTATTTATATGAGAAAATGATTTGGTTTTGAAGCTTGAGTTAACTGTTTTGAGTGAGATATGACCTTTTGAAGGTGATCTATGTAGTTGTGCTGAACCATATAGGCTATTTTGCCAAATGCACTTAGAGCTTTGAGAATGTAATTTCTGTTTCGTGAAATGAGCCAAAGCAATGGAGAAAAACTGTAATGTGATGTAGATGCCTAAAACTCATATTCTTAAAATCGTACTCAGACTCAGAGTGATGGGGCAGAAGCCACTGTGTGCCACTGTGTGCCAGTATCCCTCTGTCTAGCGTGGATGTCCGCAGACTGGGAACTAGCCAACTGATTTTACTGGGACAAATTCAGAGTCCTTGGCTGTGAAGGAGCCATTTGGGGTCATTTGGGGGTCACTTGGATCAGTACACTGAGGGGTTGACCCTCTTTACTACTCCTTACAGTAGATGTCTTGGGACCCTTTACAAGCAGACAAATGGAACGCTGGGTTTCTCTCTCTTCCAGTGGACGGACGGACGGACAATATTAGACATTAGCTTAATATCCCTTCAGGCGCCTCAAAGCTGTTTCAAGTGGACTGCTAATTTATGACTAGATAACACCATCAGAGTGCCATTATCACGACGCACCGCAAATAGCTGTCGTGGAAAACGTCATATTTTGTATCCTCACACAGGTGTCAGTGTCAGTGCAGAGGAAGATCACAGTATTGCCGCTTCTTCCTGCTTCGGTAAGCTGTGATCTTTTTAATACTGCATTTACAATATGAATTATATTAATCATTTATATAGTAGACGCTTTTATCCACAGCGACTTCCAGCATAGTACAGACACACATTGTTTTCTCTATTTGGATGTGTGTGTGTGTGTGTGTGTGTGTGTGTGTGTGTGTGTGTGTGGTGTGTGTGTCTGTGGGTATATAAAAGCAATGACCTTTGGTATTGTTAGCACCTTGCTCAACCAGTTGTATGGACCCTATCATACATTACTTGCACTGGACTCTCCCTGTTAATCCTAACTCCCACGTGTGTGTGTGTGTGTGTGTGTGTGTGTGTGTGTGTGTGTGTGTGTGTGTGAGCTGCATGGACACTATCATTACATTACGCTGGACTCTGCCTGTTAATCCTACCTCCCACAGACGACGGCTATTTATAGCATCCAACTATGTATGGATGTTTGGGTACTTTTTCAGGTGAGTCATAGTGTTCCCAGTCACACACAGATGTGATGTCAGAGCCTGAGTCATTAGGTACATAGCCCATATCTGGACTCTGATAAGTAAGTGAATTGACGTGGGATGTGTGTGTGCTTCTGCAGCAGAATGAGAAGCTGATGTCTGTTTTTGTGTATTTTAGTGTGTGTGTGTGTGTGTGTGTGTATGTATGTATTTACTTGACGTCGTGTCTTGGTTTGAATGACGTTTGATGTGTGGGGGTATTAGTGATTCTGTGTTTGTTGTGAAGTGCGTTGGTGTCTGTGTGTGTGTGTGTGTGTGTGTGTGTGTGGGTGGGAGTGTGAGTGTGTGTGTGTTTGACTCACGTGTTTGAATGATGTGTAGGGGGCAGCAGTAGCTCCATTCTCCTCCAGGTATTCGTCCCAGTTAAAGTCCATTTCCTCCTCTCCGGTCTCTGCATCTGTGTGTGTGTGTGTGTGTGTTTGTGTGTGTGTGTGTGTGTGTGTGTGTGAGTGTGTGTGTTTATGTAAGCGGGGGAGAGATAGATAGATAGGTAGATAGAAAAATGGATAGGTAGGTAGGTAGGTAGGTAGAGAGAGCGAAAGAGAGAGAGAGAGAGAGAGAGAGAGAAGCATAGGCATGGTTTGTGTGTGTGTATTTGTGTTTTAGGGTGTGTTGTGGTGAGTGTGTGTGTGTGTGTGTGTGTGTGTGTGTGTGGGGGGGGGGGGGGGGGGAGACAGATATCCACCGTCAATCATTACTATAATCACATGAGCCAGCTATGCAGAAACAATTACAGAGGGTCAGTAAGCCTGTCTTACCCTTCCATTATCACAGGCCTTCCACCATCAAGCATCCGCAAACTCAATAACAAATCTCTTCAAGTAAACAATCCCACAGATACACAAACAAACATCAGCAAGGGCACACAACTACCTCTGCTGCACAACTCAAATCCACTCTCTCTTTCAAAGCACTAACAATCACGGAACGCACGGAGAAACAGAGATTGCACATGTACCCATCTTATATATGACTCAGCCAATCTGTGTGAACTACCTTTACGTAACCACACTGAATACAATGTAGCAGTTGGAAATCTAGTATGAAATAAATCAATAGCATATGGCATACCAAATATTAAGTGTGTGTGTGTGTGTGTGTGTGTATGTGTGTGTGTTTGTATGTGTGTGTGTAAGTGTGAGTGTGTCTGTATGTGTGTTTGTGTATGTGCGTGCGTGCGTGTGTGTGTATGTTTGTCTGTATGTGTGTTTGTGTGTGCGTGTGCGTGTGTGTATGTGTGTGTGTGCATGCGTGCGTGTGTGTTTGTGTGTGTATGTTTGTCTGTATGTGTGTTTGTGTGTGAGAGACTAAATGTAAATGTGTTAATGGAGGAGACCACATAGAATGCCATGTGAAACACATGTTCCAGTTACGCTAGACTAGACGATTCAACAACTTGTTTTTATAATTTTGGTCTTATCTTTCAATTCACTTTGATTGTATGTATCACTCCCACTAGCCATCCAGGATATGCACTATGTAGTTATGTAGTTCTAGTTTATTTATTGAAATATAATGTTATAAATAAATACATCAAAAATAATGAAAAATAATTTTTCTAAACTTTCGACATATGGGAGTTGTGATGATATTATCATGCTGAACAGCGCCTCTTCTTCAGGCTCCTTTGGTGGCTGAAAAATTCTCCATATCTTTCTAAACTAATCCCATCGTCTAAAGCTGGTTAAATTGGGCTGCTGCTTTAGACTGTAGTGCTGTCTGAATGCGTTCTATCTCACATCAGTAAACAGCAACTGATGTTCAACATAAGCTCCTAGCCTTTGGGCCTTAAACATCCAGGCTTGATAGAATTACAAATAGAAAAGGAGGACTGTGTATTCCAAAAGAATGGATAAACAGAGATTTTATGACAGTATTAGAGGGCTTTATCGTATACTAGATTTATTGGAAATATATATATCCCTCGTTGTGGCACCAACAGGAGCAGCGCAGTGTGTGTGCGTGTGTGCGTGTGGGTGTGTGTGTGTGACACTTTAGATCTGCTTGGATTTACATGTTGTCCCTCATGGCACCAACAGGAGCAGCGCTCCAAATTTCATTGTATGCAAATACATTTCTATTTCTATTTCTATACCTATTTATATTTATATCTCTAACGATATCGCAAGTGCAACGAACCTATCAACATGCACTGATTCCTATATAAAGGGACACACGTTGAGGATGCAGCTACAACTCTGTCACTTTCACAGCTATTTCACTTGTATTAAGACAGAAGTATGATTCTTTTGTTTAGTGTGTGATCTGAAAATTAGCCATAGTTACTATATGAACTATAAATAACAGTTAATCAATTTTTTTTTTTCAATTTAGATGCATTTCCTTCTCACTGATATCTGGTATTTTTAGATACATTCTGCCTCAACAGCAACAATAAACAATTTCTTTGCCTTTTCTTTCATTCTTGGTATCACTTGAATCTCCTGTCATTCGACTAACGTAATCATAAGCGTGTCATGGCGGATACCATGTACTATTATACGCTTTCATGACATTATTTCCATAGTATACAGTCATGTGAATAAACACACCCTGTTGTTCCAATGAGCCGCCTAGGCTATGCACTATGCTCAATGGTCCAGGTCAGACCACCCTGCGAAAATGTACAAAAGGCTTTCACAGCACGACATCGCCAACTATATCGCCATGAGTGAATAAACTCTATAAACACATGAGTGTTGCAACTGTGCTGTTGTTGGTTGTAAGGATTTTGTCAGTTTCAGATTGCTAGTTTTCCACCATAACTACTGCTTTAATCACTAATTGCCATGAAACCTCTCGCACTTGTTGCCATGACAGCTTGTTAGCCTGACACTATCCAACCTCTCATGATAATTACTGATAACGATAACATGACAATGTTATGTCACTGCAGATTAACTGACTTTGGGGTTCATGTCAGCCAATGACAGGATGTAGCATCTGCCATGACATGTTTCTGACACGGTTGTGTTAATCTTATGAAAGACCATCTTATGCTTTTATACTGAGACTAGCACATATGTATACTATACACACAAGAAAAAGCTGTCACTCTGAGTTAAAATAGAAAAAAATAAAAGAGAGAGAGGCTGTAGGCATTTCCCAGCAATCTTCACTTCCGCAAGAGCTCCTATCAGCAAAACAATCACTTCCTTTTCTTCTCTGGGTTCCATTTAACTGTGACTCACACACACACATACGCGCGCGCGCACACACACACTCCATAGACACTGCTTGTGTTATGCGACTAGTCTTTTCCCTGGAAGAGAATGGAAAGGTGCCCAGGATTCTGACGGGAAGTACGGAACCTTAGGCTAACCTGAGATCTGCTGCTCCAGCTTGCCATTGGACGGACTCCCGCTACGCCCACCCGACGGCATCATCAACCGCTCCTGTGCGCCAGCTGACGACTGCATCCTGCAGCGAAGGTTGTCGTGGTAACCTTGTGTCCTGACCCTATCCTCAGAGCATGCCACACCGTCTCCCAGCCTACAAGACAAAAGGTCAAAGGTCATATCGTCTTAATTGTCAACAGGAAGAACACATGCTCATGTTCATGACACAACATGGCAAAGTATGTCCTTTATATTTGTTTACTCCATACTATATGGCCAAATATCTACTTCCTGTTGATTACTAGAAACAGTCCCACTTTATTTACGTCTTCTACATACCACATGGCCAAATATCTACTTCCTGTTGCTCAGTAGAAATTAGGGCTGAACGATTAATTGCATTTGCGATTTAATCGCGATATGATAGAACGCGATTTTCTAATCGCAACGTTCGCGATTAAAAAACGTGGTCTAAAAAAAAAATATATATATATATATAATTTTTTTTTTTTTTTAAGATGGTACATTTTGCACACAGTGTTTAAAAAGTGCATGCCTAGTGTTTATACTTAAAATTACTTTTCTTAAATTACTTAAATGCACAGTGGCAAAGCCACTGATTTGTTGTTCTTGTTTCTGTAATGAGCAGTTAAATAAAAATGTAAAATGTGGGAAAGAATATTTTACACTAAATGTATCTAATATTGTGTTGTTCATATTTAAATCATTCATTACGTTTTGTTGGGGAAAAAAAGAGGAAAAAAAAAAATCGCATATTAAATCGCAATCGCAATATTTTGGTAAAAAATCGCAATTAGATTATTTTCCCAAATCGTTCAGCCCTAGTAGAAATGGTGCCACTTTATTTTCACATCATTATATAATATATTGTATAATAATAATATTACATACTACATGGAAAAGTTCTTCCTCCTGGTTGGTAAAGACCTTTAACGTGTCCCTATGACAGAGAATTAGCATTGCTAATGAATAATGTTATATGCTTTTCAAAACTGACTGCATATACGTAATGACATGGCACTAACACTAGCCCTGTGTAAGTATCCATCTTCTCACGGATATATAAACAGTGGCCGTGAGAAAATGCATTTAGAAAGTGACGTTAGTTATTATAATTAGTCACCACTGTCAAAAAGAGATATGATCTTCGTCATCAGTATCAACGTCACTGATGGAAATTTCCTGGTAAATTCCATTTGATTGGTAAATTTCCTGGTAAATTCCATTTGATTGTCTCCCATTTCTATGTCATTTTCTATTTTCTCACAGTTCTTTTTCTCTTCGTGGGAGGAGAATCCTCTGGAGATTTCTTCTCCCCTTGAAACAAGATTCTGCTTAACAAGCCTGTCAATATTTACCCTGATGGGCCTATCCAGTGACACTGTGACACACACACGTACACACACACACACACACACGCACACACACACACATACGCACACACACACACGCACAAGCACGCACACACACACACACTCACACACACACACACACACACACACACATACACACGTGTGCACATATAGACAAACACACACATGTAAAGCACTTCTGACTAACCCTTAAAACAACATTTTAATTAGGTGCTGTGGTGTTTGTTTAGACCTAAGCTTTTCACCAGAAAAAACAGTCAGAGACTGAGTTACATCCAGGAATTTTGTGAGGCACAATCCAGCCTGCCTGAAGTAATCTGTGTCCATGAACACATCTCTGTTTCACACACACACACACACACACACACACTGTTTCACAATGGAGAGACAGCAATAAGTGATCGTTTAGACTGATTGATCAGTGTACAGGCTTCCATCTCTTCATTATTATAGCCGTGAAATAGAGTGGTCACTTTCCAACAAACACTGACGCATGCTGCACACACACATACACACACACACACACAAACAAACCTATAGCTCTTCTTTATACATATTTCAGAACATACACACCCCTTGTATCTCATATCCTCTTTCCCACTGCCACACAAACACACATACTCCCTCTCTCACACACACACCCCTCTCTCACACACACACCCATCTCTCACACACACACCCCTCTCTCAGACACACACACACCCATCTCCTTCAGGACGTTCAGGCCAGCAGCGTAACGGCTGTCTGCTGGGAATTTGACTTTGATTCATATTTGATTGTTCCCAGGAATCCCTCTGTCGGAGGAGACAAAGTAATGAAGAGATTTATCTGCGTCTTCCGACCCGACACCGAACTCTGGGCCGCCAGAGACAAAATACACTGCTCTTTTCTGAGAGCCCATTCTGCTGCCACATAACGACTGTCCCACTTAACACACACACAAACACACAAACACAAACACACATGAACACTCACACAAACACACTCACACAAACACACACACACAGACACTATCTCTCTCTCTCACACACAGACACTCTCTCTCTCACACACACACACACAAACAGCACCCGAACTAGCAGAAAACACATTTAATTTGTCTCACATGCTCTGTGCCTCTCCCCCTTCCCTTCCCCTCTTTTTCACTCACATCCCTCTCCTCCCTCCCCTCTCCCTCTCCCCCCCCCTCTCTCTCTGTCTTGTTCCTGTTATCTCCACTGCTTTTGTCACTCTGTATTTCAATTCTACGTTGCTTTGTTGCTAATGACGAGTGTAATTGTATTTGCAGAGCACTCAAATGAAAACACACAAATCTCTCTCTCTCATCTCTCATACAACACTCCCTCCCTCCATCTCTCTCTCTCTTCCTCTCGTGGGTCCCTACTCCCCTGTTCTGACCCCTCACAAAACACACACACACACACACACACACACACACACACACACTTCTTTCTCTCTGTCTTTCCCAGTCTGGCGTTTAGCTAAACTGAGCGAACACATCACAGATTGGTTTTAAGGATTACTCTGATACCGCCTCTAAGATCAGACTACAACAAAGCCCAGGATTTACGTCCAGGACCATATTGATTAGCCTCACTTCCAGCCACACGTACTATACGCTTAAACGCTCTCTCCCTCTTTCTCTCGCTCTCTGTCCGCCCAAAAGCCAGAAGCTGTTAAAGTTCTAAAAGAGCATTAAAGGATTTACGAAGACAATTCAGCCCTGATTTTCTTTTTATTATTATTATGACATTGTAGCTTTGTCAATCACATTAAATAATCCTTTTTAATCTTATCCCACTCTGTTTTGTATGCCGCCTGTGTCTGTGTGTGTGTGTGTGTGTGTGGGTCTGTGTGTGGGTGTGGGTGTGTGTGTGTGTGTGTGTCTGTGTGTCTGTCTGTCTGGTTGGCTGTTAGAAAGATTACACACATAAAATGGCCCATTTCATTTTCATTGGCGTATGACAATGATGTCATCCCAAGCCATAAACACTCTGCTGATGTCATCCCACTGCCGCTCTCTTCTTTCTATTGTGACATCATCCTGTTACGTAGCAACCCTCTGTGATTTCATCAAGGCTCCCTTGGCTTCCAGAAAGACACTCAGCAAAACAAACAACATCTGACCATGTGACTGATGCTTGCTCTCAGCTGCATACTGTTACCACTACACGGGAAAAGACACAAACACACACATGCTCTGGACAGAAAACACATGCCTCTCTCTCGCTCTCTCTGACAAACACAAGCACACAAACACTTCATTTCAACTTTCTTTCCCATAACCAAATTGGTTGCATCCGTCTTTTTTTTGTAGCTAAAATAAGGGGCTCAGTCTATTAGCCTACTGTTAAAAGAGCATTGCAGGACCCTCCACTACATGCTGTTACTGTCACTGAAGTTCCAGTGAGGTGTTTAAAGACCCACAGGGACATTTTTTTCCAGAAGACTCCATGACCCGGACAGCAGTTGCTGAATGAGGATTACTGAGTGCACTAGTTTGTAGTGCTAGGTGGTGGAGGTAAATTCCACTGTATTGTACAATTCTGTGGAAACCAGACGGGATGTAGGAACGGGTGTTTTCTTCGTGGAGGAAGCCTTTCATAGCCCCGTGTTTTCAAAACATGCTGCGTCGGGATCTGCGTGAGATTGTGCAATCCATTCGCCCGAAGCCCCGGCGGCCCACTCAAAAGGCGACCGACACACGATGCCTCCTCGCCGACCCAAGGACAAACGATCCGCTTACTCTCCAGGCCGATCGCATTACTCACGGAACAGGTCCGTGTCACATGCGCCGCCCGCCGCGGGTGAACTTCTATCATTCTCCTTGCCCAGGAGGAACGGGAGGGGATTTGGGGGGGTGGGGGGTGTGAGGCTGACCTTGAAAAAAACCCACATACACGCGCAATTCTACCAGCACACCCACTACTGAGCAGTGCGCCACGTGCCTAACCCATTTCTCACAGCGTGCTGTGTCTATCTGTCCCCGTCTCTCCCTCTCTCGCTGTCCCACTTGCCCCATTTTATTCAGATGATGAGAAACCAGACACATGATTGGATCCGTTCGTCTTTATCCCGTAGCACTCCGTCCTCAATACCATTCGGTCGTTAACAGTACACACCCTTCTCTGGACCAATAGCTGCACACTCGGCTGCAACTCTGTTTCTCTCTCATTCGCAGAATATTCATGGTGAAACGGCCTGTCTACGCGACACCACAATGGAAAAATCTGCCCCACTAGGAGGACGTGGATTCATTTTGACTTCAATCTCTGTGTTATTAAATGTTGTACTTTCGCGCTAAACCCCCAGGCGCGCAGAGCCCCCTCAATGCCAATTTGAATTTAATCCAGAAAGAATTCTCTGCAATAATGCACGCGGGTAACTACCCGGAATTGCCATCCCTCTGCAAACATTACCTTTAATTAAACGGATTCGCGTCGTTCCACCAATTAACAACTTAATACACACATATATTCTACTTCGAGCTCACTGAGGGGAATTAAACAGCTCGTGTCATCTTACAAACCTGTTTTATTTAAGCTTTGCGATTATAAAATGACATGGGCGATTAGCAGCGCGTTTTCTACCCACATTAATAACGCAGAAACATAGATGAAAATTGTAATGAGGGTTAAAACCTAAAGAGGAACTGCGTGGTGTGAGTGTGTGTGTGTGTGTGTGCGTGCGTGCGTATGTGCGTACGTGCGTGAGTGTGTGTATGTGTGTAAATGTGTGTGACAGGGTATCGCCGCGGTTCCCTCCGTGCAGACCTCCTCGGGTCGTTACGTATTCAGCTCGCCGCCTCTGTACTTTGCACAGTCTAAAAGTATTGTAGCGGAAAAAAACTCGGACGTCATAGCCTCGCTTTTACTTCGAATTTAATTCAGTAGAGGACGTCAATGTGCACCGAACGAAACTAAAATAGACTGGTTATGTCGCATCGTTTTATTTTTTCCCTATTCAAAGATTTTGCGTGCAGTTTTACACACCTTAACCGCCATGTTGAAAGTGACATATCGCCGAGGCTCGTTGTGCACTGACGACTCCGCTTGCCTATCAGCTATATAATCTGGAGACACATTTAGGTTTTTGCGAAAACAAGCCAATTTTAAATCGAATCTCGTTAAGTTTACATGTTTTTGAGAGAGAAAAACATCGTGTCCTCTGGGAATTCAACACGGCTTGGACAGGTTATGAAGTTCAGTCGACAACAGCCTGATATTCGTATTTTCAATGACATGACAGAACGACCTGAAAATACACATTTTATGCCAGTCAACCGAAAACACTTTAGTGTTAACTAGCTATTTGTCGATATTCAACGCATTAATTACTGTCATTAAAATACCGCGAGCGAGTTAATCGAAAGTAGATTTGAGTCATTTCTGATGTTGCGAAGAAGCCATAATTACATGAGCTACATAATGACACTTTACAACTTGCCCACTGAAAGCTTCGCTATTTCTGATTCCGCGAAACGAGCCTACGACCAGTTCAATATTTTACACAGGAAAAAGCTTTCGTGTTGGTCGTTTCGGCGAGAACAGAACAACTCTACGCCAAGCACTATCATGTCAACTTAAAGAAGCCAAAAGCTATCATTTATCTTACCGGAATCAAGTTTTTTCCACGTCTTTATTCGCGAGCTCCTTTCGTTCGGTTGAAGGCAGCGCGAGCCGTGTCTCTTTCAGCTGCTCGGGCCAAATCCTCCTTCCAATATGGCATCCTACATCTGCGCATGTCTAAAAATCTTCAGATTATTTTCAAGCCAACTCCTTCATCGACCTTTACAGCAGTTGCAAAATTTGTTCGGCCAATTATAAATAGAATGCCGAAGCCTCCTCCCCCATGTCGAGAGGGCATTTGGCTCGCATCGTGTAAACACGTATTTGCTGTAGGCTACTAGAGTCGATTACACAATACAGTTTACGCATTCAGCATGGACGTCTTAAGTACCCTTTTAAAAGTGTGAAGTTTACATTGAGTGTTCAATGTTTGGACGTGCAGTTCCTATTTTATTCTGAAAATACCAGAGGGCTTTAAAATGTCAATAGACCTGTATAAAGCGCATCTTGTACCGAGTTTAAGGCATGTTGGAAGTGACTTCTCTATCAAGCTCGTATCAGTCTGTTTATTGAATTACTGATTGAATCAGTTATTTCGGATGGTCAGTAGCTCATTTGAGAATTTACGAGTTATATTTTACGCAGTCATACGTATTGCCTTATTATGATGGATAGGAGTGTTTTTGTTTTTGTTTTACTCTGTGGTCGCCTTGTTTCTGGATTTTGTCAGAAGTTTATTTGGACCATTATTGTATCCCGAATCTATGTCATCACATTTTTCGAGAGGGATGATCATGTCCAACGCGGTGGCACAGGGAGGGGTGGGGGTGGCAGGGCGGGCGGGCGTTAACGGAAAAAAGATCGAAGTCCAAACCGGGTTTGAATCGTCACACATCTGTGTTAAAAATAGGCTACATTTCCAACTTCAACAACGCAAAAAGATTAACATTCATAAATATTCATCATGAACTCTAAAAATCTGTGTATCATATTCACTATGTTTGGGGGATGTTCACCTGGCCTCGTATTGTTTAGACATTGATGGAAAAACTATGAAATTGGACTGATCACAACGAATCTCTGCGTCAACGCTGTCCTCTAGCGGCCAGAGTATGGCCAGAGGCACGCCGGTATTTTACCTTTTTACAGTGGTCTGGATTGACAGTAAACACTTGACCTGGCAATATAGATATCAGGAAAAACGGGTGATCCCAAGCTGAAAGAAAACTACCCATTTCATATACTTTAATCGGAGATTTAATCTTTCGAGTTTAGATCCCACTGTATGGGATGTTTCTACTTGGCGCACACCAATCAAGATGTAAAAAACTTTTTTTGTCTGCGTTACATGTGCACATTATTCTCTGGTCATAGCATTGTGTCGCAGTAGATGAAGGCAATCAGACAGTGTTATACAACGCCACTCAATTAGAACGCACGGGATAAAGTTAGAGCGTGCAACCCCACGTGAAGTTTATCCCCATCACCAAAAGTGGATGACCTCGCGCGCGCTGCGGCCTACATGGCTCGTGCACGTCCTCCAGCCTCCGCTGGTAGCCGTGATGTCGTATGCTGTGCGCGGGCAGGTGAGGTGCTGACAACAGATGGTTTTAGAGCTCGCGCACCCTCCTAATCTGCCGAGGGTTTAACGAGCACGCGCGCGCAGGCTACAGATTACCTACTGCATCCTGCGAACTGGCCATGGATTTAAAACATAAGCCTAACCGCGCATTTTGCCCATTTAGTGAGGTCCGTTGTAAGGATTCTAGTGGCATAAGTACCATCAATGTAGACAAGGGCAGTAGCCAAAGAGGAATTAGGAAGGAAAGGAAGGATGGACCGATAGATGGAGGAATGGATAGATGAATGATGAAGATGCAAATTAATTGATGCATTGATGGATGGTCGATATCCTTGTACTGTAGTACCTCACATTTCTTCCCATTGCTAACAATTGCTATTGTAAAATAAAATGTCACTTTTAGGCTAGTGCATGGAAGGCACAATCTGCACAAAGGACACAGGCCGATTGCAGCCCAAAATGTTCTGATTCATACGATTTGGTTAATAATATTTGCCAGATGGTGTGGCTTGACGTGCACGCATATTCGGATTGGTTTTGTAATCACTGGACCATGTTATGCAGCCTAGTCTGAAGTGTATTATTATATTATCAGCAGTCAATCTGTCATTTGGTCAATTCGGTGACTGAGAATCCCAGGCCTATGCATGGCCCAAACAGGGCGTGTATTTGTGGTAACATACAATTGAAGTCAAGGCCAGTGTGGTTTACCATTCCCAGTCAAACAGCTGAATTATATGACCGTGAGATATATGGCATTAACTCAGCGACCATGGTGCAAATGCCATGAACTCGTTTTGTGGACTGAATGGCCTACCATCGGAAGAAACTGATCCTGTCCAGCGCCAGCTGTCTGCTTGGGAAACCTCTCAAATAAAATATAAAAATAACTAACAATCAAACAAAAACCGTTACTGTATGCTTGCATATCAGATGCATTGGGAACAAAAAGCACAACTATGTTTAAGCATACAATTCTTTTGTTTACATTTTCTTCGATTTACCCCATTTATTCAGATGGATGAAATTAAATGAGTTGCCCATGGTGCTATGTTGCTGAAAGGATGTCAGGAAATACAAAGATATAGGTTATATTGACAATCCCATTGACCCAGGTAACAGTATGTCCTGTAGGCCTTGTCTAACGAGCTGCACTGCATGAATTGGGTTGATATTTGGAGCAATTTGAGCTCTCCTTAAGTGGAATTCATCATTTAGAAACGTGGCGGTTGAAGGCTTGCAGTTTGACGGGGGGTTCTGTTGCAACTGCAGCTGTTTCTACACCCACGGAGGCAATCTCGGGCAAATACGTGAATTCGTTACAGGAAAACCAGGTTGATTAACCAAATTCTGCGTGGCAGATCCAGACGGAGCGGTTTGCTTTTTTAGGGAACAGCTCTCCCCACATACGGATACCAGTTGCCAGTTGCCAGACGCCAATATCTGACCAGTCAATTTATGTTTCGCTCTCACTATCTTTGTCAGTTTGAATGCTGCATAAATATGCATTTCTATATTGTCACCATTTATTGTGTAGTCCCATTGGTTGAAACGTACCTGGACTTGAAAAGAAAAATCTGAATCACTCAACGGGCCTACTTGCAGGCATCAAATAGTGCCTTTTGACAATGCTTTATCATATTCCTGAAAGCGTCTAAAATAAAATGTGCCGTGGAAAATAAGTGGAAATGAGATTATAACCTCGCATGCGCTGCGGCGAACGGGACACAGCGGATCAATAGAACGCTCCTCCAAACAAAAGCCAGGGGTCTCCCTCGCCTACAGAGGCAGGAGATGACGTCAGCATCTCGCGCATCTCGTCTTGTTGTTGTTGGTTTGGAAAACACGAAAATGGGAAAGTGGACGCCGCCGCACTCTTGTCTCAACTTGAGCACAACTTTTCGAAGATAACTTTTATCACAGAACACTGGCTGCCGGTCTTTTGAATCACGTTTACTTTGACTCGGGGTGAAGTTATGTCGCTTGTCAAGGATTAACCTACTGCCTGCCTTTATTGTATTTCTCTCCTTGGTCTGTCGACGACCATCTGGATTTCTTTCGCCCTGTGGTCTTAGGTCTTGTGTGTCGAGGAAGTATCCTCGCCCTTGTGGAGTTTTTTAATCAAGAAACATGGATATGTACAGATATGACGATATTGTTCTCGTGAAGAGACTTTTACGAAGCAAGATGCTGGTGGTGACGAACATGAGCGACATCACGAAGGCAACGCCGCGCGGCTGCGATAACGACTCTTTAATGAATGGCTTCGGGGTTTTGATCCAAGGGCTACTCGCCGTGGTAGCCTTCAGCACCCTAATGTGTACGTGGGAACTCTCAAAGGGAGACTGTCTTTCAATATTATATTACTTTTTACAGTTATTTTGTGTTCGTATATTGGAATGTTAGTGTCTCAGCTGACTGTTGTTGAAGCTTTTCCTATAGGACAGCCCGCTCACACGTGGCCGTTGTTTTCGTAATGTAGCAAGCTTGGATGTATTTGATCCCTTAGGATAAGTTAATGTAATTTTGAAGTGCTTCATTAATAAGTAGTCTTTATTGTTGTGTTTTATTCCGGTGAGTAATAATATCCCATAGCAACGGAACTCAAACACATAGTCTATAGTGTACTGTGAGGCACTGCATTTGAATGCTTGGCTAATCTTATTTATTTAACAAACTTTTACCATAACAATGCCAAACAACCCACACGAATCCTAAACTTGTTGAATATCATCCTGTCATGTAGTGCACTGTGAACTGAACGGTTGCTTGGAAGCACAGAAGTATTGACTTGTGTGTGTCCATAGAAGAGAATAGGTTGAGTGTCTGGGTCTGGTCAACCTGCAGAATACAATAGATTTTTTATATTTCTGGGGCTTTCGTAGCTGGCCACAAGCACTTTCTGTGTGTGACCAGGACTGAAATATTTCACGTTGTTTAGTGGTGTCATGCGCTAAGGCGTTGGGGTGGATTTTTGCCCTTCTGGGCTCAGCCTGCAGAGGTGAGAATTAGTTTTGTTAAACAGTGGCGTGTCACAGGACCCCAGTCATATTCAGACCCCCCACCAACCCAACGCCAGACCGCAGTTAGGCCTTTGTTTCCTGTCACATGACCTCCCAAGGGGGGTTATGGGGTTGTGTCAGAGCCCTGGGCCTTACTAGAAGACCAGTGTCAGATATGCTAAGAGAGCAACACTGCCTGTCCCATGGTGGACTATGAAAATGTGGCGAACTAAGACAGGGTCAAAGACAGAACTAAGACGGGGACAAAGACAAAGCTATATAAAGTCACTATAGGAGCTAGACTGAGACATGAAGTCAAGAAACTTGATAGGGAGGAAGGGCTGAGACAGACTGCAAAAGGACAGAAAGAAATAAGATAGAAATAAGATGGAAAAAGAGGGGAGGCATCTCTTCATTGCATGGGGAAGGATTACCATGCCACTCAGAGATAGCTGGAGGTTTATTATGGTAAACAAATACAATTGTGTGTGTGTGTGTGTGTGTGTGTGTGTGTGTGTGTGTGTGTGTGTGTGTGTGTGTGTGTGTGTGTGTGTGTGTGTGTGTGTGTGTGTGTGTGTGTGTGTGTGTGTGTGTGTGTGTGTGTGTGTGTGTATGATACTTTTTCTGTGACAATCTCGTAAACTTAGTTACTTATTACCATGGTAGCCAGTGTCAGCTCAGTCAGGTGAGAACTCTGACCTGTCAATCATTACTCCATCCAGTGCAGGGGGCGGCACCAAGGAGCTGCCAATCAATATGACCTCACAGAGTGTGGGTAGGGGGATGGAATTTGTCTTTGCCTTGGGAAAGCTTTCTTTAGGATCTCGTGTCGTGTGACATTTGGTCTAGAAGGGTCCATTGTTAAGTCCAAATTTAAAGTAGTTCACTGTTAGAGTTGATGTTTCTGGTCATCTCTCCCCCGGCAGCCTATGGTTTGCTATAGTGGTTATTTATTTTCTATTTTACTGTTTCAGTAAGCCTCCTGTTTGCACTTGGACCATGTGACCCAGTTACAACCCTCTTCTGCTTTCTTACGTTGGACACACCCACACACATACAAATACACATACACACGCACACACAAACGCACACGCACACACACTCACACACAAATGCACATGCACACACGCACAAATACACAAACGCACACACACAAGCACACGCACACACACACACACACACACACACACACACACACACACACACACACACACACACACACACACAGGAGAGATAGAGCGAGAAGTGACAGGGAAAGAGAGAATTGTGTGCTATGCCTATTAATCAAGCCATTCAGCTGTCACTAATCATTGGTAAATGTGATCGACCTCATGTTATCTTGTCTATGTGTTTGTCAATTAATTGATTGATTTAATAACAATTGTAAACATCTCATGAGCCTACAATGGTGCAGCAGTATAATTATAGTTTCCCTGACAACTGCCTTCATGGCCTGAATAGATAAGGTAATGCAAAGGTAGGCATGGCTTTTTTGTTTGTTAGTTAGTTTGTTTGTTTGTTTGGCACATCTTATTTACATGCATATAGTACTTTAGTAATCCGAGCAAGTGTCTCATTTAAGAAATGCACCAGAGACTCAAGTTGGTTGGTTGAAAAGGCACGCACATCACAATGTCACTGTGTCATTGCTTAGAGACGAGTAGCAGTGTTGAACAGGACAGAGGAGGAGAGAGAGAGAGAGAGAGAGAGAGAGAGAGAGAGAGAGAGAGAGAGAGAGAGAGAGAGAGAGAGAGAGAGAGAGAGAGAGAGAGAGAGAGAGAGAGAGAGAGAGAGAGAGAGAGAGAGAGAGAGAGAGAGAGAGGAGACGATGAAGGAGACGATGAAGGATAAGAGAGGCAGAGAATAGAAGAGACACAGTTTGACATTGAAGAGTGAAAAGAGAGAGAGTGGGATCCAGCAAATGTGAGAAAATGAAAAAGTGTGAGCTGAGTTGTGATAGCTTGCATTGTCACCCAGCACAATCATTTGTGTTACACAGAGGGCGAGAGAGGAGAGAGAAATCGCGATGACGAATAGGACGAATTCTAAGAGTGAGAGAAAATAAAAGAGAGAAGAGAGAGGAGACAAAGATGGGCACATGGGAAAGAGAGCAGATAAGTAGGAGAGTGAGTGGGAGCAAGAGAAAGAGGAAAGGTATCCACCATGTTGTCATATCTTGCATGGTCACGCTCAGCACAGATATTTTTGTTTTGCAAGCCACTTCCTGTCACAGCCAGGGCAGAAGAGAATCAACTCCCTCGTTATTATTCTCACCTCTTCCTGTTATTCGACTCGCTCGGAGCGACACACGTCACAGCTCAACTGCCAGCTCTGACGGTACAGACGCCCCCCTGCATCCTGGTCACGATCTAATTATATTCCAATTTTATTTATTTATACAGTGGCAATAAGAATTGAGCCCAAAGCTTGAACCCACTAGAGCAAGAACGTAGGCGATGGTGGCCAGGGATACTGATGTGATGGGTGTCTTGACTCCTATGGTCGTTTTGTGTTTGTGAACACGTGTTTGTTGAAAGTGCAGCAGAGTTTTTGATGTCAAAACATTGAAGTTGATTTAAGACCTACAAACGTGATGCAATTCTAAACGCGCAGTGAAGAGATGATTTGTTCCATTGCATCATTGTCTTTTTGGTATGCGTCGTAAGGTGGTTTCTTTCCTGGACATAAAATGGCAAGCAAGTACTTACAATACTCAGTGCACTTACAATGCAGTTTTGAGTTTTGAGAAACGTTATTTTTGCAAACCAACGCAAACCACGTGTGAAAACAGAACACACGTCAACAGAAACCACGTATGAAAACATGAACCCCATGACTGTTTCACAGTTACTGATCATCACATGATTGTGTCCTTCACTCTGAGCAGCACTACTGCATAAACCAGCTAGCTCTGAGGAATTCGCTGAGCATATGTGTGTGTGTGTGTGTGTGTGTGTGTGTGTGTGTGTGTGTGTAGGGGGGGGGGGGGGGGTATTTAAGCCAACAAATGAGTTGCTAATTGGTGTGAAATTGTAATGTAGCACATAAATGTCAGGCTTCAATGACACCTAAACGTGTGTCTTACTGTGTATGTGTGTAGAGATGTGACCTGGGGTGAGATTGTCAGACAAAGCATTAGCGATTTGCTGCTTACCCATTGGTTATTAAATAAATGACCCACAGGCCATTGAGGTAAATGTGTAGAGATTTAAGTAGATTTTATTTAGCTACTTTGCAGGCAAGTAGAGCTGTATCATCTTGTGACTCACTCCTTTTTTTTAAAAACAAACAACATCAAAAATAGAAGAAGGGCCACAGCTTCTTTCTTCATCTCTGCATGTGACTCCACAATCGATAAACATGACTGTTGCCAGAGTTTACTTCCCTATGGAGGAGAGATGCTGGTGATATCAGTTGGTTAAAACTGTAATGATGTTGTAGATACGATATGTAGGTCAGTTTAATGCCATTATGTCTGACTTGGTTAGTGCTGTAGTGTACTTTACGTGTTGTGTGTGTATTGTGATCACAAGGCTCTTGTGCCTGATTGATAATACAAAAAAAGACTATACTGTTAGTAATTACTTTGCAGTCTAGTCTAATGTGTATTTTATTTTGTGTGGGTGTGCGTGCGTGCGTGCGTGTTTGTGTGTGCGTGTGTGTGTGTGTGTGTGCGTGCGTGCGTGTTTGTGTCTGTGTATTTACAGTGAAAAGGTTCCGTGAGCCCATAGCAGTACGAAGACCATGGAAGATCTGGTGAGAATTTTTTTCCCGTGTTCTAGGAATATAAGAACCAAGGGCAAAGCTCAAGTTTGAGAACACATGAGCCTGTATCAGTCAGACAAACTGAACACATGAGCCTGTATCCGTCAGACAAACTGAACACATGAGCCTGTATCCGTCAGACAAACTGAACACATGAGCCTGTATCCGTCAGACAAACTGGTGCCTTTCAGAAAAGATCAGACCCACGTTGTTGACCTTAAGGGAATTGTCTTCTTGGAAGGATGTCAGTGCTTCTATGTATAAGCATTTTTCCCACAAATGGCTTGTTTGTATGTTAATGGTCCAAATGTACTGAACTTTAGGACGAGAACGTATGTAATGGTTCTCCATAAAGCCCTGAAAGGGTTCTTTATGTTGGTTATTAATGTGTTCTTTAGAATGTTCTTTAAAGAGCCCTTTATGAAGGAACTCCCCTATGGAGGCAGTGAAGAGTTGTGTTGTGAGTGTATGGAAATCGGCTATGAATGTAAAATTGTGTTAATTACAGGAGCTCATTGGAAAGTTAGACCTATAATTAAACTAACCAGCCTCTCCCAACATGTCTTCTTCGTTATTTTCTCATCCTGCAGGTTTTTCGACACCTCAAAGCAGGCTATTGGGGCAATGTTCATCCACTTCGCCAACATCTTCCTGTCCACTTTAACCAAAGCAGACGCCTGCTCTCTGTGAGTCCAGCATTCCCATTGGCTCTGCCTTTAACACTTACCTGTCAAAGCAACTGCCCTGGCCAATCACATGCTCCTGTGTTGTCAGGTACCTCATGAACTTCATCCTGGATGCCACGCTGGGGATGCTGTTTATCTGGATGGGGGTGAAGGTGGTGTCCCGCATCGTGGAACATAAACAGTACACCATATTAGTCTTCGGAGAGTATGGTAGGCATACATGTCTGCCTGCCTGCCTGTCTGTCTGTCTGTCTGTCTGTCTGTCTGCCGTCCTGTCTGTTTGTTTGTATGTATGTGTGTAAGATGTTCCAAGTTAATCATTGGAGAAAATGGGATGTCTCTCTGTCTGTAGTTAATCTGTGAAGAATATAGTATGACTACATGTGTGTCTTTCTGTATGTGTGTAAGGTATTATGAAAGAATTGTAGGTTATGGGTGAATTGCAGACGAAGGCTTAATATAATGTATATCTTGAACTGTAACAGGTACAGCATAATCATTGTTTATCTATCACATTCATAAGCTCTCAGGCTGGGAAAAATAATGACTTTCCCAACACCTTATCTTTACTTCTCTGTTCTTGTTGACTTGTACCACATATCCCTTAAATTAGAAAATATCTATGATAATCAGCTTTTCTCTGTCACACTGGTAAATGTGCAGTTTGGAATAACGGCATATGGAGGAACAATGCTGAGTGAAAAACAGCAATCTAACCAGGGCTAAAATCACCAAGCCTACCGTGAGTCACTCATGAGCAATGAGTTCACCACAGTCAAGTTCTTTGTTAGGGTGTCTGTAACTCGACTGGTAGACCAGCCAGTGGTATGGGGGTGATTTTCTAGTGTGGTCTCGCGTGGGAAACATGTTTACCTTCCCAGCATCTCTTTATTCGATGGAAAGTTTAAAACAAATTCCAAAGCAGTTAAATGGAAAAATACTGTAACAGTGTGTAAGTCAACCTTTCTCCACAAGAGGCGCCGTTTCATACCAAGACAGTTACCCAGAGTACATACTGTGAAGGGTGTTGTGATAAGTTCCGAAAAGCTCTAGCATAACAGGTATAAGACATCTCAGAAATCTTTTTTTTTTTTTATAACTGCTGTCTCAGAATGTTTTACTGCTGTTTATTTTCAAGATTTAACATTTTGTTCAATCCTTCCTCGTAATTTAAATTAATTCTCTACTGAGGTACCCCCCAAGTGCTGACATGGTGTTAAATGAGATCCACTTACCCATCCCCACCACAGGGGGGCGCTGTGGCTTTAATCATAATCTGTAAATTCTGTAAGTGCTCAACACAGTTGCTGGACCCAAAAACATTTGTGTGTGAACAGACATAACACACTTCCCCAATCCGCACCACTAGGGGGCACTGTGGATTTAATCATAAACTGTAAACAGAGTCTGCTGGGTGTGTGCTCGTCTCTGGGTGTCTTACTCAGCCAAGAGCCCCAGCTGCCACAGCGCTGGGGAAAATTACCCCTGTAACTACCCCGCCAATGTCTGGCTGGGAAACACAGCACAGCTGCACTGCTGCCTGAAAACACTCACACACACACGCGTGCGCTCAGAAGACATTACTGCAGGTTCAGAGGCACTGTTTGCCACAGTCATAACACCACTGCAGGTTCAGAGGCACTGTTTGCCACAGTCATAACGCCACTGCAGGTTAAGGGTCTGTGTTTCTGTGGCGTAATGTCATACCGCTACTGAAGGGTCCGATTCCTCTCAGTGTCTGGAACTCTCCAACTTCACACTCTCAAGTCTCAAGTGAACAAATTAGGTTTCTTTTCATCTCTCTCCATCTCTCTTTCTCTTTTTCTCTCCCTCCCTCCCTCCCTCCCTCCCTCCCTCTCTCTCTCTCTCTCTCTCTCTCTCTCTCTCTCTCTCTCTCTCTCTCTCTCTCTCTCTCTCTCTCTCTCTCTCTGTCTACCCTGTATGTATACCTTTAGCCTCATGTGATTTGTTGAACAAAGTTCTGTTTCTGTTTCCCAAGCTTCTACCTCTTTCCCTCCCTCTCTCTTTATCTCTCCCTCCCTCTCTTTATCTCTCTCTCCCTCTCTTTATCTCCCTCTCATTCTCTCTCTCTCTGTCTCTCTGCGTGAGTCACATAGTTGTTTGTTTGCCTTTGTGTCTCTTGAAAGCGCGTCACATGAAGACCCCTGTCTGGTCCCCAAGGGACAGTGCTGAGCACGTCCCCTCTCTCCCCCTTCTCTCCCTCTCTTTCTCTCTCTCTCTCCCTCTCTCTCTCTCTCTTTCTCCCTCTCTCTCTCTCTCGCTCTCTCATTTCTGTGGATTTGAAGCACCAGTGGCTCATTTGTTTGTTTGCCACTTGGAAGACCAGAGAGAACAAAACATTGGAGAGGGGTTCAGCTGAACCTGTGGAGGGTCTTAGGGAAATGGTAGCAGGGCAGACTTGAATATGCGTACTACAAATTGGGTTATGGTATTGAATATGCGTACTACAAATTGGTTTATGGTATTGAATATGCGTGCTACAAATTGGGTTCTGGTATTGAATACGCGTACTACAAATTGGTTTATGGTATTGAATATGCGTACTACAAATTGGTTTATGGTATTGAATATGCGTACTACAAATTGGTTTATGGTATTGAATATGCGTACTACAAATTGGTTTATGGTATTGAATATGCGTGCTACAAATTGGTTTATGGTATTGAATATGCGTACTACAAATTGGTTTATGATATTGAATATGAATACTACACATTTTTGGGGAGTTATGTGAGGTTGGAGTGGATGGGCAAGTGGCCTTTAAAGTATGAAGCAGAGTATGGAGTAGATGGGCAAGTAGCCTTTAAAGTATGTAGCAGAGTATGGAGTGGATGGGCAAGTGGCCTTTAAAGTATGTAGCAGAGGATGGAGTAGATGGGCAAGTAGCCTTTAAAGTATGTAGCAGAGTATGGAGTGGATGGGCAAGGAGCCTTTAAAGTATGAAGCAGAGTATGGAGTGGATGGGCAAGTTCCCTTTTAATCTGAGGGTGTAAGACATGTGGACCTCACAGGATGTTTGTACTTGATGCTGTCATGCATCATGTGTTTTACAGGGCAGTAATGTAAAGGTTTTAATACTGGTTCAATAAAGGAGAGTTAGACCTCTCTCTCTCATCATTTAGAGAAGTCAGTCCGTTCTTAGTTAAGATGCATAGATGTTCAGCCCAGTAATGACAGATGTGTGTGTGTGTGTGTGTGTAACAGACATGTGTATGACTGTGTGAAGTCTGTGTGAAGTGTGTGTTTAAGTGAGAGAGAGAGAATGTGTGGGAATGAGAAACAGAGTGTGTGTGTGTGTGTGTGTGTGTGTGTGTGTGTGTGTGTGTGTGTGTGTGTGTTACTGTACTCGTATAAGCTTGTGTGTGTGTGTGTGTGTGTGTGTGTGTGTGTGTGTGTGTGTGTGTGGAAGAGGGAGAGCGATTGTGTGTGTGTGTGTTGATAAGAGACTTGGAGCACTAATAATGCACCTTGCCAGAGACAGTCAGTCTAGACCAGAACAAGTGGTGTGCGTGTGCGTGTGCGTGTGCGTGTGTGTGTGTGTGTGTGTGTGCGTGTGTAAAGATAACAGGAAAGTGAACAATGGTAACCATGGCTATGATGGAAGAAGGCTACTTGACTATTTCTCTCATCTTCTATAAAAGGAACAGAAATCACAGTCTACATATTTTGTTTTGTTTTAAGTTACATTTTTAAATAGTAATAAGTAATCACTAATCTTCTATCTGTTTCTTGTCCCTTTTGTTCTTTTTCATCTCACTGTCACCCCCTCCATTCTTTCTGGTCTCCATCTCTCTTTTCCCTACCTGCCCAGGTGACCCACCTCTGGCGAGTGCGTGGTGTGGCCAGTGTGTGATCTACCTGCTCATCATGATCCTGGAGAAGGGTGTGGTCACTCTGGTCCTCCTCATTCCTGGCTGGACTAATGTGAGTACCCACAATGCACCTCTTCAGGAAGTGAAGTCTCAGAAGGTTCCCTTCAGAAGAAGAATACATGGAGAAAGAAAGCGAGGAGTAAGAAGAGAGGAGAGGAGAGGAGAAGGAAAGCGAGGAGCGAAAAGAAGGAAATAGAGGAGAGAGGGGTATGAGAGGAGTAAGAAAGAGAGGAGAGAGGGGTAAGGGAGGAGTAAGAAAGAGAGGAGAGAGGGGTAAGGGAGGAGTAAGAAAGAGAGGAGAGAGGGGTAAGGGAGGAGTAAGAAAGAGAGGAGGGAGGAGTAAGAAAGAGAGGAGAAAGGAGTAAGAGAGGAGAGAATGATCCTCACACAGAATGTTCCCCGTCACTCAGTGTGTACATAACAACCCAATAAGAGATGGAAGAGAAACAGAGTGAACATGAGGCAGAAAGAGGGTAAATGAGAGGAAGATGAAAAGAAGGGATGACAAAAAAGATGAGAGAGAGAGAAGAGAAAAAGAATTAGAAGGAAGAGGGAGTGCAAATCACTTGCTATAATAAGCGTGGGAACAGGAGAGAGATGAATTGTGTGTGTGTGTGTGTGTGTGTGTGTGTGTGTGTGTGTGTGTGTGTGAGTGAGGCCTGTGACCACATAGGCATGTTTATTTGTGTAATGTGCAGATACGCAGCTGTTGAAGTTGTTGTATTCTGTTTCTCCTATATTAACATTTGATGTCTTTTAATGTTCTTAAACATCACAAGAAGACGCATTACAAAGATCACCCCCCTCCACAGAGACACACACACACACACACACACACACACACACACACTCCATTCTGTACCTCTCCTGTGGGAATCAGAGTAATGTTGGAAAGTCCCCCCTACACACTCACAGACACACGCGATTGAGCACACGCATGCACTCACGCACACACTCACACACACACACACACACACACACATACACACCTCTCTCTCATGAGATGATAGAATAAGTACGCTGTAGTAATTGTAATCGTAATGTAATGCTTGTAATATGCCAGTAATTTAAGAGTCTGGAGGAGTCAGAGTACAAGCACGTTAGCATCAGTGTCCACTGGGAATCAGGGTACAAGCACTAGCATATTTAGCATCAGTGTCCTCAAGGAATCAGGGTACAAGCACTAGCATATTTAGCATCCGTGTCCACTGGGAATCAGGGTACAAGCACTAGCATATTTAGCATCAGTGTCCACTGGGAATCAGGGTACAAGCACTAGCATATTTAGCATCCGTGTCCACAGGGAGTCAGGTTTGAATCTGACTCCACATACATCATCTCTCACCCACTCATTTCTTGTCTCTTTGTAAAAAGGGTGGCAAACATACGGAATCATCATCGACAGAACAATAATATCTATGTGCATTTTCCTCATCTTTTGCTCTGCTTTAGATCATGAGTGAAAATGATTAAAAATAAATAAAATGATCAGTTCAGTGTCATATGCAGTTGAGCTGTAGGTTGTGCTCACTGATCTAGAGTTTCCCTCCTAATATGAGCAAGTGGGTGTGTATCTGTGTGTGTATACGTATGTAAGTATTCTGTGTGTGTGTGATTGTTCTTGGATAGAGAAGGCAAACCGGGATTGTGTATTTAATTTACTGTTTTAAGGTTTAGGGTTATAAAATGTGCATACTGTCTTTTGTTTTGATTCTAACTTTCCCTTTCCTTCTGTATCTGTGTTTGTGTGTGTGTGTATTCAGTTGCAGGAGGTTCTGTTGGACTACATCCCGAATCCTCAGCTTGAGCTGGTCCTGGTTATGCTTATTGTTCCCTTCATAGTCAATGTGAGTCTCTCTCTCTCTCTCTCTCTCTCTCCCTCCCTCTCTCTCTCTCTCTCTCTCTCTCCCCCCCCCCCCTCTCTCTCAGCTGAGCCTCTGGGTATCCTAACCTTAAGAGCCTCTGGGTATCCCACCCCTAACCAGCTGCACTTCAGTAGCCTCCTATGGGCTCCCCCTACTGGCTGGGGTGATTCAGATTATTAGGCATCTCTTATGGGGTGAGAATGGTAATTCCCATATGTCTTGAAGGTGGTCCCCCATACAGCCCATTTTCCCACTGATTTCTGATTTTGTGATTGACCATTGTCCCCCCCCAACGACCAATGTGACAGCGCCGTTAATATGCCCATGGTATTCCACTGTATCTCACGTGGTGTTTAGTGTTCCAGATTGTTCTGCTCTGACTGTGGCATCTTGTGTTCTAGAACGTTCTCTGTCTGTGGAATGTTCTGCTGAGTCTGTAGTCTCTGATGTTCTGGAATGTTCCCTCATGTCTCCAGTCCCTGATGTTCTGGGTGGTGGACAGTCTGACGATGAGGAAGTACAAGACCATGACTGGCATTGAGGGCTCGTCCGACAGCGTCAAGCAGGAGAAGGAGTTGCCATCGGTAACCGGTGAAGAGTCACAGGTGAGGAGTGCACAGCGGGGCTGTCAGTGTCTCTGATGATCATGTAGGAGGACAAGATGAGTTATGGGGAGAACACCCCCTCCTCACAGACCCTCTTTCTGTAGTTACATCGGAATTCAAAGAAAGATTGTTTTGTTAGTTAAACTGGAATTCAAAGAAAGAATATTTTGTAGGTTAAACTTGAATTCAAAGTAAGATTATTTTGTTAGTTCAACAATATTGCTAATAAATATGCAGTATTGCTTTGTACATGTCATAATCAGTACAA
>NC_045167.1:6593261-6595761 GCF_900700415.2 Clupea harengus | reverse complement strand
CCAGTGGGGAGATTGAAGAAGCCTATACACACACACACACACAGATTTATAATCGTAATTGGAGACATGAGAGTTTACTGAAGAAGTGGTATGCTATAATACCTCTGTTTAAACAGCTGACAGTTGCTAAAGTAACCCACAGGCCATCAGTGTCATCTCATTCATCTGACTCGATACTTTGATGGTTTATTTTTATTTGTATTCCATCTCAGACAGGTAGCCTGAAGGCTAATGCATGACTTACTAATGGCTTATTTTCCTCTCATCAAACACTCCATGCAGACTAACCACAGGCAGGGAAACTCCAGGTTCTGGTACTGATGTGGTTCGCCTTAGGAGATCTATATGCCTCTTCAAAGGAATGTCATACTTCTTTTACACTCTGTTTCTTAGTATGGTCTTGGTGTGTGCTTATTCTTTTATGTGAACGTGGGATTTTAGAATGAAAGGGTCAGGCTAGAGGTCAAGTTAGAGGTCATGGTGTAGATATCACTTAAAACACACACACACACACACACAGAGTTCTCTCACACCTGCTCAGGTGAGAGAATTCATTATATGTGTGTGTGTGTGTGTGTGCCTTGTAACCTGGTGGAATTGAAAGGTTATCGCCTGTCAGGTGACTCCACCCCTCTGCCACTATAGGTTTAACTGAGGAAAACAGGCGGGGCCTCCTATGATGACAGACAGGTGAGCACACCTTAAGTTGGCAGGGGCTCGTGACCCAGTGACCTGCGACTGATGACAGGGACTAGTGGAGATTGGAGAGGAAGAGCCAACAGGTGTGATTGCCTAGTGTGTGTCGCCATGGTAATGAGCTGGCAGTGTGTGTGTGTGTGTTTGATTTTGTCAGTGTGTCCTCTGATGTGAAAAGAGACCCTAGTAGTGAAACAGTGAAGGGCCGGTCTGACGGCTTTGGATTCTGTCTTTATCGTACACAGCTGTGCCCGGGAGTTACACATTCCTGTTCCTCTTCCTGTTCTAAGAGTGGCACACAGTTTTTCTCACTTCACGTTTCTTGCTCATCACCTCCAAGCACATATTAAATACTTTGGTTTAGGAAATACTTAAGCAAACATTAACAAGCAAATAAAAACAACATGTAGCTTAACAAATCACACTGTTTGTATTCCATAACATTAAAATAGCAGTATAAAAATATATTCAAGAGTAATGGAACAGTTATTTAGTTCCCAAGGAACTAGAATCATAGAGCCAGAGTCTCCTGAGTGCAAGAGGGAGAAGACAGGAGAGAGAGGGGGGGTGGGTGTATGATAAGAGGTGTGTGTGATGTATAGAAGTGTGTAGAAATGTGTGTGTGTGTGAACGAGCGAGAGAGAGATAGAGAGAGAGGGGGGGTGGGTGTATGATGAGAGTTGTGTGTGATTTGTAGAAGTGTGTGTATGTGTGTGTGTGTGAGCGAGAGAGATAGAGAGATAGGGGGGGTGGGTGTATGATGAGAGGTGTGTGTGATGTGTAGAAGGGTGTTTATGTGTGTGTGTGTGAGCGAGCGAGAGAGAGATAGAGAGAGAGGGGGGGGTGGGTGTATGATGAGAGTTG
Organism: Clupea harengus; assembly: GCF_900700415.2. Taxonomy (NCBI): domain Eukaryota; kingdom Metazoa; phylum Chordata; class Actinopteri; order Clupeiformes; family Clupeidae; genus Clupea; species Clupea harengus. The sequence continues at coordinate 6,594,201 of NC_045167.1, read as the reverse complement.
TGTGTGATGTGTAGAAGTGTGTGTATGTGTGTGTGTGTGTGTGAGCGAGTGAGAGAGAGGGGGGTGGGTGTATGATGAGAGTTGTGTGTGAGTAATAAAGCGGCTATATCAATTCTCAAGTCTCTACCTTAACACTGAGTACTCGTCAATCATATGATGCTAATTACTCGTTAATCACGGGATGCTAATTACTCTCTACATTAAGACTGAGTACTCGTCAATCACGGGATGCTAGTGTAAGAAAGGAAAATGGGTCTTTTTCTAAAATATTGTTCGTTGTTAGTATTGACTACATTTCCCATACTGCTTTCTATGTAGTAGTGTCTCGGATGTCGCTGGAGAAGTGTTTTAGTTTTAAACTCGTCTGTCTCCTGCAACCCCTAGTGTGAACTATAATGTCTGTCGTGTAGCAGGTTTGAGCAGATTGTTTGTGTTGTACTGAAATGTCCATAATCTTTCGTTGTGATGGGCAACATCACAGGCTATTAGTGTTAGAGTGACTGGGTACTGAGTGTTGGGTCAGAACTTTGAAAAGACCGTGGGTACCAGCTGGGTGACTGCCGTGAATGGTTGCATTGGGGTGTACGGAGAAGTGATATTGTACACAGACAGCAGGCTTGCAGTGCAGTGTGGGTGGAGACAGTGCAGAGTGTGTGTTCTGTGCCGTGGTTTTTCCAAGTGTGTGTGTGTGTGGAATGCTGTCGGGCTCGTGGCTCGTAGTGTCCCTCCTGACTGCCTCGCCTCAGTCTGTGTTGGAGCCATGCGGCCAGTTCCCTGTGTCGAACATGTGAGACACCACGTAGTCCCCGTACTCTCCGTCGATCAGCTTGGCGGCGTTGTTGCGCGCGAACCAGCAGTCCACCGTCTGCTGCCCGCTGTAGATGCGTCGCGACTTCTTCACCACGGGAACCGTGCGACCTTTGACCTTGAGAGCAGTGCG
>NC_045167.1:6580761-6585761 GCF_900700415.2 Clupea harengus | reverse complement strand
CCAGTGGTGAGGTGGTGTGATATTGACACCTATCCCTGCCAAGACACACTGGATGAACGTCCACTGGGGTACGATTCAAACCCAAATTGCTTTCCCCAAACTTCAGACAGCATAGAGAGGAGGATGTCATGGTTCACTGTGTCAAAGGCTGCCGTCAAGTCTAGTAAACAATGCTTCAGTCACAGATAAAAGAGCAGTTTCAGTAGAATGAAAACCAGACTGCTTAGGGACTAGCAAAGTATTCTGAGACAGGATATTAGAAACTTGCTTGAAGACAACCTTTTCAGGAGTTGACAAAAAGGGATAAAGGAAGACAGGTCCATAATTCTTAAGCAAATGGAAGTTAAAGCAGTTAAATGGAACTTTCTTAAGCAAAGGAGTAACCCAGGCCTGTTTAAATGATGTAGGAAGAGTGAAGCATTGACGTTATCCAGACAAGAGCTTAGTGTAATATTTAATCACAATGGCTGTACTGGTATCCAGGTTTGGCCCTGCAGTGATTTTATGTGGGTAGCAGTAGGTGTGTGTCATGACGAGGCAGGTGTGTGTTTGAGCACAGGTGTGTGTTAATCCGACGTTTCACATGTAGCTGTCAGCAGCTGTGAATTTAGCCCTACCTCACTGCGATGAGAGATGGAGCACAGAGGCAGACAGGAAGGTTATTACAGAGAACATACACACACTCTCACACACACATACACACACTCTTTCTCTCTCTCTCTCTCTCTCTCTCTCACACACACACACATAGGTACACACACACACACACACACACACACACACACACACGGGAAGATTGGAGAGAGAGAGAGAGGTGGAGAGAGAGGAGAAAGAGATTAGTGACAAAAAATCTAAAAGACAAAAAATCTATTAAAGAGAACACAAACAGACAGTAGGGGAGATTGCAGAGGGGGAGAGAGAAGGTCCCTAATGGAGTTATTATGCATGTATTGCACATGACAAGTGTGATTTCTAGATGTACTTTTTACAGACCTGCTCCATATGAGGGAAGAGGGAAAGAAGAGAGAGAAAGGGAGAACTAGAAAAGAAGAGAAAAAACGTTGTTGGATGGAATGTTGGGGAGGCAGAGAGTCACATACAGATGCATACGGAAGACAAATACAGAAAGAGATTAAAGATCAACAAACGGGTAAAGTAGAAAAGGTGTTGCAAAGAAAGATTGAGACAGGAAAAACAATTGTGACTGAAAGAAAAGAGGGATAAAGAGAAGGAGAAAAAGAGAGAGGGAAAAAGAGAGAGAGCGTGAGAAAGAGAGACAGAGAAGGAGAGAACGAGAAAGGGAGAGGGAGAAAATAGAAACAGAGAGAGAGATTGTTCTAGAAGCACAAAGACATATTCTGTGATCGTTACGGCGTGGGTGTGTGTGTTTGGGGGGTATATTTGCCCTGAGATTATGAGAGAGGGGGGGCTCCATCCCTCCTAAATAACATATGTTGATGTGTTCACAACAAGGGCTAGCCATCCCATTCCTGTGAGTATTAGTCACTTCTCCATCAGAAGGGGACTGCCCTGGCCTGCCACTGCCTGTCCTGTGTCTCTGTCCTGTGTCTCTGTCCTGTGTCTCTGTCTCAGTGGTCTGTCTCAGTGGTCAGTCCGCTACCGATACCCACTCTAGCCACTCAAACAGGAGCAAACCGGGGCCAGGTCTGAACCAGGTCCTCATGGGCTTATCACTGTGACTCCTAAAACCGTAACACAGCTTCACAGTCTATTTACATCCATTGACCCATTGTCACACATCCTTTTAGTGATATTTATCTCATGAAACAATAAATACTCTGTATCCTTGAACTATAGCCTGCCTGTCTGTCAGCGTTTCTTTTATCTCATCCCAACATAGCAGCAGATCTGCCCCTAAACTCTCTCTCTATCCAGTCCAGATGTGGGCCACATGTTATCCGCTATCTGCGTCAGCTCCTTCTCTCGTAGTCCCCTCTCTGCCTTTCCTCTCTACTTATCACTGTGACTCCTGAAACCCTAAAACAGCTTCACATGTGTCTTTAAACAACCTCTAATAGTCTACGTCAGAGACATTATAAGGGAGGAGACAAACCACAGACGGGAAAATTAATGGGGGAGTTTGTAACGCTAAACATGACGGATTTGTAACTGGTAGTCCTGAGCCTGTATTGTCAAGAGCCAATCACATTTTCGAGGCGTTTCGCCTCCCTGAACGTTCTGTTTGTCCACAGTTACCATAGCAATAGCTGCACCGCGAACTTTGGCCGCAGTGAGCAAGTCAACACGAAACATCTTTAGGCTTATTTAAGCAGATGGGGGGGGGGGGGGGGAATGCCGTTAATGTCAGATTTAAACGAGGATTCACGTGATGTGTAATTTTTATGTCTGTTTGCCCATCCTGGAGTGGAGTTATGGGTCTCTACCCATTCATTTAGATTGGAGCTTGATCTGGTTTGCTTGAGACAGCGACCTTCCCCTTCAGCCTAGATCTGCCTTAGAGAAAAAGCTGCCCGTGGGGTGTTACCAAGATGGCTGCCAAGTTGTGAGACCTGCCTATAAGGAATTTGTCTATGTCATCTATTAATCAGTCACATCTAATCGAGTCCAGATCAGCAGCAGACCTTTATCGAGAGGTATTTGCTATCTGCTATCGGCGTCTGTCCCAGCCCTCACTCTGCTCCCTCTCTCCTGCCGGGAGACAGACCAGACCAGTGAAGCCAGGCGTGCCTCCAGCCCAGGATATGAAGTACTCCTATGAAGTATTACATTCAATAATTACCAAATAATTACCAAATAATGACCCCTCCTCCACCCAAAGTGTCCCCTCATGGCCTTCACTGACTCAGAGTCCACCATGACCCTCCGGAGTTTGGCCCAGTTCTGGCCTCGATCCGGCACAGGTACAGACACAGCCCCAACCAACCGCAGCCCGTGTGAAACTAACCATAACAAATTATGTTTAATAATCATTGCTTTAAATGTTCCCATGGTGACCATCAGCGACGCCTCCCAAGAGCAAGTGATGACAGCAGCCATCAGCAGCTTCAAAGTCATGTACTCTGACCCTCACCTCTTGACCCTTCTCCCTGTTGACCATATTATGTTTATTCATCATGAGTGTTCCCATGGTGACCCCATATTATGTTTATTCATCATGAGTGTTCCCATGGTGACCCCTCAGTGAGCAGATGATTCTAGCCCACATTTGGCCCAGATCCACACCACAGACAGCAGCTATCTGCTTCAAGGTCAAGTACTCTGACCTCTCCCCTTGATCCTTCTCCCCATGACCCAGGTGACCTCCTCATGACCTCCCTGTGACCCTGTGACCTTCCCATGTGGTGACCCTTGTGTGTTCTCAGTAGTCCCCTTCAGAGTCCGTACTATGACCCCCTCCCCCGGCCCATCTCCTGTGATACCTGTCACCCACCTATGACCTCCCCATGACCCCCACATGACCTCCCCATGCCCCCCGCGGTGCCCCTTGCTGACCCCTTGAGGAGCGTGCGTGCGTCGGCCGCCTCGGGGATCCTCCTCATTGTGCCGCAGTTCTCCAGCGCCATACGGTCGAGCAGCCGGTAGTCCACGTCGTCGCCCATACCGATGGTGAAGACACAGAAGCGCTCGCCCACCGCCCGCTGTGCGTTTCCCAGGATGCTCGCTGTCTGCAGCTCGCCCACCGTCGGGCGCCCATCCGTCAGGAAGATGATCAGAGACACCGAGTTGTGATTGGCCTCTGTGGCCTCGGGGCTGGACAGGAAGTCACTGAGCAGGGTGGAGCCTGTTTGGATGGCACTGTTGATGTCAGTTCCTGTAATGAGAGTGATGAAGAAGGAAGAAAAACTCTTAACTCTGATGAAAGGTTGTTGATGTTTGTGCCAGCCAATCAAACTACACCCATCCCTTTCCCTGTGTACTCCTGAAGCAATGTCTTGATTGGTTGGAATTGTTTATGGCTCAATTTTTTTGGGTGCACACACTGAACGGACAGCTAGGGGACCGTGAGGACCAATTCACTCAATTTGACAAAAAGTGTATTGGATTAGAATTGCAGACTGTACCTTGGAATGAACAGTCAATTATCAGTCAGTTAACACTTACATCAACTGCCATTAAATACTCATTAAACTAAATGATGAAATACTCAGTTGGCAGTTCCCTCCAGTCGTTTCAGAGCAATCTAAGGTCTTAAAGCTCCACTTACAGTCCTCTCAAAGTGAAAATGACAGAAATAATATGAGCTGTTATGAAATATAAAACTAATTAAAAGTTGTCTGGCTTACAAGGGTGCCTAAGGCTGGTCAGTTTATGTACAGAAATACATAACCCTTTAAAAATACTTTTAGGATAATGAATAATACATACCAAAGACAGATTGGAAATAAATTATTTGACATTCCATCAGGAATTGACAGGAAATACACATTAGAATCATTAATTTTTGTGTGTGTGTTTTGGGGGTGGTGGTCCAGTGAGTTCATGTGTATGTGAGTGTGTGTGTGTGTGTGTGTGTGTGTGTGTGTGTGTGCGTCTGTGTGTGTGTGTGTGTGTGTTTGTGTGTGTGTGTGTGTGTGTTTTGGGGGTGGCGGTCCAGTGACTTCATGTACACTATGTGTGTGTGTCTGTGTGTATGTGTGTGTTTGTGTGTGTGTGTGTGTGTTTTGGGGGTGGCGGTCCAGTGACTTCATGTATGTGTGTGTGTCTGTGTGTGTGTGTGGGTTTTGAGGGTGGGGTTTGGCGGTCCAGTGAGTTAAGTGTTAAGTGTTAAGTGTGTTAGTAATAAACACAGCAGAGATGATGTGTGGTGTGATCACACACAGGCAGACTGAGCCATGTGATGACTAAGTGTTAATAAACGTGAGTGACGGCCGGGCACTCACCCATGTGTGTGTGTATGAGTGCAATATGAATGTGTGTGTGCAGGCACCTACTGTGTATGCGTGTGAGAGAGAGAAATTGCGTATAAATGTGTGACTGAGGGTGTGTGCGGACAAATCCTGTGTGTGTGTGTGTTAGTG
>NC_045167.1:6563261-6575761 GCF_900700415.2 Clupea harengus | reverse complement strand
AGCATACAGTGGGCAGTTTGACCAGCACACATCTGGAAACAGCAATTGGTTCTGAGGTTTGGGGTGAGTCTGGATGTCAGTCTGGATTCACAGCCAAAGCTCATTACCCAGCTGACCTGGTCTAATAGCTGTGATTGAAACACCATGCCGGTGCAGCGAGAGGGAACCTTTTGCTCATGTGCTGCACATTAGATTCATGCCTCGAGTCGTACAACGCCAAAGCCGTAAAATAGTATATGGAAAATGACATCTAACTGACACCATCATCCCAGTAGTATGCAGCCTTGCTGTGTGACCCCTCGGAAACCTAGCACATATATGTTAAAATACGTATTATGTTTTAAATACACTGTGCATTCAGACATACGTACGTGTTGGTTTACATGGCTGTGTGGGGCTATGTTTACGTGTTATGAACAGGAAGTATGCGGTCTCACCTCTGGTTGTTGGAGTCTTTGTTCTTGGGCTTGTCTGTAGGGCTCTCTCCTTCTCGCTCCCCCTTGGCCTTCTTCTCCCTGGGCTTGATCTGGCTGGGGAACACACGGCCTCCGATGATCCTGCCCAGGGGGTAGAGAGGGGCGTTACAGTGGGGCAGGGGGAGGCTGTTGAGTCCATGGGGGTCTCTAGGGTGTGTGTGTGTGTGTGTGTGTGCGCTTCTACCACAATGCTGCAACCATGCACACCAGCAATGCTCACATATACACACATTCACACAAATGAACACACACTCACACAAGAAGTGCACGCATATTCGAATAAAGACACACACACACACACACACACTCTGAGGTAGGGGAACTGGCCCTCAGAGAAACTCAGCGGGGCCCACAGAGACAGACACACTGCAGTGGAAGGATGTTTCCATTCAACAGGGCTACTGCTTACTGCACTGAGAAAGCAGACATCTTGTTTACTTTAGTGGGTCATAATTATAACCATAAGCTGATCATTTCCCTTAATATTTACATTTATGTAGCAGGCAGGCTCATCCACAGTCCCTTACATCACAGATTAGTTATGCATTTTATGTCTCTGAGAACCAAATGTATGTCATTAATGTTGCTAGCATTTATATTTACATTCAGTCATTTAATAGGGGTGTCTGGGTATCAAACCCATGCCCTTGTTGTCATTAGCACCATCCTCTGCCAATTTAGCTGACATGCTTATCCAAAGTGACTGACATCACAGACGAGGTATGCATTTTACTTATTTTACTGGCAAGCACAGTATATCCCTTGAACTCAATCCATACACTTAGCATTGCTAACATTTGCTCAACCTGGTGGATTACAGAGCTGCTAACACCATGATCTGTCAATTTAGCTCCTGTAGGCCAACAGGTAGAGTAAGGTGCTCACATCACCATGGTCACGGGTTTGATACCCCGGGGATCACAAACACTGATGAAAATGTCCATCTGTACTGTGTGTAGCACTGGATAATAGCATATGCTAAATGCCCATCTATACTGTGTGTAGCACTGGATAATAGCATGTGCTAAATGAATAAATGGACATACACTGCTCAACTGTCAGCTCTGGCACAGGCCTGTCCTGCTTACTATCGGAATATAAATGCAGGTATCCAGGCGGAAGAGCATCTACACACACACACACACACACACACACACACACATAGAGAGAGAGACATACACAGCTGTCTGCTTTCAAGCACTGGGCAACCTTCCAATTAAGTCAAACTCACAGGCCTCAAAGGCCAACTCAACACCACCAGAGATTATTCCCCTGTCAAACCAAGAGGGTCTTTAATCAGTTATCGAGGGAAAAACAACTTATTCTCTCTCTCTCACACACACACACACACACACACACAGAGAGAGAGAGAGAGAGACAGAGGTCTTTCAAGACTGTAATTGCATACCACTCATCTACTAACACGTTAACAGCTTCAGTGAGTGCAACTACGGCCATTCATGTCTGTGATCTTCCAGTGAACCTCTAATAACATACTGAGACAGGCAGGGGTGTAACACAGGGGGGTGGGGGGTTGGGGGGTCTAACGGGACCCCTAAACCTACAGAGGGCCCTGCGTTGGACAGGACAAGGAGTACAAAAATGTATAGAAAAAAATGACACTGACTGTTAAAGAACATTATCAGATTAAGCACAACAGATCAAATCATTGATAGATAGATAGATTAGACAAACATAAGACAGACAGATAGATAGATAGATAGATAGATAGATAGATAGATAGATAGATAGATGAATAGTGTGGTTGTATTATTGGATGCTCACATGGTGAAGTTGGACACATAGGCGGCCGCGGGGATCTGGAATTGAAACGTCCCCTCCGCAGCAGAAGCGTGGCGGTTGAACATTCTGCAGTACACGGCCGTGAACGCGTACCGGGAGATGATTGTGGTCTTTACTGTCAGTTCCGTCATATGCGGCTTGGTCTCCTACCCGACAAAAGAAAGGAAAATGATCACTTACCTACACAACACGCACCTTAAATAAATACCAATTTATTAATTAAACAGTTAAACACTATAACATAGGCTAAACATCATTGTAGGTTATATATTACTATCTTCTGATAGTCTTGCTGTCTAACTTACATCCGAAATGCTGTAATCCTCTTCATATTAAAGGCCACTGAAGTAAACCAGTTTACGGAAAGATATACGTTTAACTGTTATAAAAGCTCCATGTTGTAGTTCTGAGTGTAAAATTATATAACCACACAATTTAAATGATAGTTATGAAAATTATTACGTCTTTCCCAGTCTTGAGAATATAATAAAATACAAAAATGTACAAATGACTTAAACTCAATTGTCGAAACAATTACTGAATGCTCTCCAAATCTATCACAGCACCAGGCAAAATATTTGTATGGTGATGCTTGTTGGCAGGTCCTGTTCTAACAATGAGTTCCAAGAGAGTGCAAGCGAGTTCCTTCACAATCCTTTCGACCCTGATTGTGTCATCCCCGGACCCTGCCAGGATTATTGTTCCGATGGCCTGTGCGGAGGCACACCCCGGTACCGACCCAGTTCTTAAGAATGTTTTAAAGACCTGCTCACAGTGGTTTGAACGTTTTCTTACATGCTACCGTTAAATCATAAAACACATGGAGTTTATTTCAGATGATTGTGTTCTTGTGCGCACAGGATAGTCAGGTGTGTCCGCTGTAGCCTACCTTTGACAGCACGGCCTTCACCTGCCGACGCTCCCTGCGTGGCGCCTGCAAAAGAGGCGCAAATATCTGAGCTGTCATCACTGCTTTCCCGCACCAACGTAACCAATGAATAACAATCGTGTTTAATACAGATAATAACTCCTCCAGCATGTCGTCTAAGATTTCCCCACTTTCCATAAACATCTCGATCGATCTTATTCGTTCTTTTCAGGGTCGTAATTGGTGATAAGTCTATCTTATATAATTGTTATGTCTAACATTGTTATGTTTATTTTCGTTTAATTTGATGTTATTTTCTCCCAAGGTGTACGTGTATTCCAGTCATAACAGTCCAACTTTTTTTTTAAAAGTGAAGAGAAAAGAAGAGCATACTCACAGCATTCAAATCTAAATCCAGATCACTGAAAATGTCATCCTCGAATTTAGGTTCGTCCTGCAGCGCAAATCCAAACGGGCTACAGCACAAGACCAGGGCGCACAAGAAAACCCGAGTCTCCATAACAGCGATGTCTGGAGCGGGGCTTCTCAACTTCGTCCCCACTGTTTACACTGCATCTATGGGCTAGGGAGGTCCGGGTATTGGGTCCAGGGACGAAGAGCAAGACGTTTCCAACGGAACGCCCACCTGCGTCTTGGAGAGGCAAGGCGAGGCCAGCTCCCCAATTGCTTTCTGGGTGTTATTCCAGTGACAAACACACACACTCTCACATACACAATCCCCCCTCTCTCCCCCTCTCTCTCTTTAACACACACACACACACACACACAGAGAGAGAGAGAGGGAGAGAGACTGCAATTGCGGTCTTCACATTCCACAGGTGATCAAAACATAGCTGTTTGTTAATTCAATTCCATATCGACCTCACTTTCGCAAACCCATATTAAACTATTAAAGTTTTGTTAATTGTGTCCTTATTTAAAATGTCACCACAAGGAAAGGGTGAAGAATAGTTTGTTCACACAAAAACTAAGCTAAGCTATCCTCGATACCGAGGATGTACAAGTGTTTCAGGAAAGTATGCAATGTTCTACCGCCAGGAACATTGCGCTCAACACCGTACCTCCCTGGGTTCGAGAAGTGCCCTTCACATTTCATTAATTTAACGCGAACGCGAAAGGCCGAAATATACCTTGCGCCTTGTACTTTGCGCCCCCGTGTGGCCGTTATACTGGCAAGACGGTGTGTCTACTGTAACCTACGACCATTTGACAGCTCATAAGTGTCAGTTGTGGAACTGTGGATGTGGAATTGTGGGATGTACAAAATCACCTTTAACCTTTTATTATCACTGTTGCAAAATGAAAGTACATTTACTTCAGATTGTATTCCGTATGTGTAGCCCTTTGTGATATAGAATTGATTCACTTACATTCAAATGGCTGATGTTAATGCCATTAACTGCTTGATGAGAACTGGCGTTATTATAGTTTTGACATTTTTTTTCAATGGTTTTTATTTTCATTTAGTCTTTCAGTTTTTTTTTTTATTTCAGTTTAGTTTTTGTTAGTTTTACAACTGCATGAGTAGTTATATTTTATTTTCAGGAATTGACTAGTTGTAGTTTAGTGTTTCTATAGTTCTAGTTTTTCAGCTATTATGAAGAAAGGTTTGATTTATAGAAGCTGAAAAGGGTAGGATGAAAGAATGCATGACATCAAATACGATTTAATTCATTCATCCATGGTCCTTTTCATTAGACCAGTGTGTCTCACGAAGACAAATAGAAAAAGGCAAAGTGGTAACTACAGTGCAAATCACAAAAAATTTTACCGGCAATTCTATTTTGTTTTAGTTTTTGTGGCATTGTTCATTGTAACTTTAATTTAGTATTTGTGTTTTTGAAAACTGTCATTTTTATCTTTATTTCAGTTAACAAAATAATTTTTTAACTGCTAGTTTTTGTTTTAATTTTGTTAACCATAATTCAACTAAATTGTGAGTGGAAAGAGCTAAGTTGCCTTAGTAGCATATACAGACGTGGACAAAATTGTTGGTACCCTTCCGTTAAAGAAAGAAAAACCCACAATGGTCACTGAAATAACTTGAAACTGACTAGCTCCAGTTTTGTCTCATCTGTCCAAAGGACATTCTCCCAGAAGCCCTGTGGCTTGTCAATATGCATTTTGGCAAATTCCAGTCTCGCTTTTATATGATTTGCTTTCAACCAACAGTGGTGTCCTCCTCGTTCTACTTTGGCTCAAACAGCGACGTATGGTGCGATCTGACACTGATGTACCTTGACCTTGGAGTTCACCTCTAATTTCGTTGGAAGTTGTTCTGGGCTCTTTGGTTACCATTCGTATTATCCGTCTCTTCAATTTGTCATCAATTTTCCTTTATTCTGTTGAACCACAATTAAAAAGCAATGTCTGATTTTCATTAGTTAACTTAAAGTAAATTTTTATTTATTATTACTTTTGTCAGTTTCAAGTTATTTCAGTGACCATTGTGGCTTTTTCTTCCTTTAGCGGAAGGGTACCAACAATTTTGGCCACGTCTGTATGTAACTAGAATATGCATTTCCTGAAGGAAATACCAGTGCATGAAATGCAAAAGTTAAGAAAGGAAGAAGAAAAGAAAGAAGAGTGAAAGAAGGAAAGAAGAAAAGAAAGAAGAGTAAAAGAAGGAAAGAAGAGTGGAAGAAGGAAAGAAAAGTGAAAGAATGAAAGAAGAAAAGAAAGAAGAGTGGAAGAAGGAGAGAAGAAAAGAAAGAAGAGTGAAGAAAGGAAAGAACAGTGGAAGAAGGTGTCACGATCTGAGCCGGATCCATGTTTTCTATGTCATGTGCTCTCTCCCTCCCCGCTTCAGGTTTGCCATGCCCTTAACTCACTGACACTTCCAGGTGCCTGGTCTAACACACCTGTGGCTAATTGGACCTCGGCTCTTCCCTGTGCCTGGCCTAACACTCCTGTTGCTAATGAAGCCTCGTTGCTTCCCTGTGCACACACCTGTGTCTAATAGGACCTCATCAGTGCCTGTGGTAAACTGCGCTCTGAAGAACATTCAGTGCTGGATTATCTCTTCGCTTTCCTGGACACCTCTCTTGCCACGTCTTCCTGTTGCATTCCTCCTGCCTGCCTGTCTGTTTTGCCTGGATTCCTTTGGATTTTGGATTTAACCCTTTGTGGTTTTTTATTGGACTGTGTATCTAGCCCTGGCCTGGCCTGTGAGTTTTTATGTTTCTGTCTTATGCTGCCTGCCATGCCTCATTGAGATCCCCATGTTTTGTATCTTCTGAGCTTTGCTGTATTTTCTGTTGGATCTCCTGCCTCTGTTTTTTCAAAGACATTCATACTGCTGAAAGATTTATTAAAATACTCCTTTTGAAGATACTTTGTTGCCTTTTGTCTGCTTTTGGTTCCAAACCTGTTTTACTCTGCTTCAGCCGCCGTGACAGAAGGAAAGAAGAAAGGAAAGAAGAAAAGAAAGAAGAGTGGAAGAAGGAAAGAAGAGTGGAAGAAAGAAAGAAGATAGGAAAGAAGAGTGAACAAGAGTGACTCCTTTATAAAGACAGTAAAGAGAGAGTGAAGAGGGAAAATATTGAAAGAAGGAGAGAAAATGGAGTGAAGCAGAGAGATGGAGTGTGATAGAAAGTAGAGTGAGAGGGATGGAGAGAAAGTTGGAGAGAAAAAAAAGAGTATGGAAGGTGTCTCTTGATATTCCTAGTTATACAGTTGAAGGGAGAGAGACAGAGAGAAGAGGAGCCTTGTAACCTTGGCGCAGGTGTCAGTGAAGCACAGGTGCAAGCCAGTTTAATGACCCTATTATGATGTCATAATGGCCCAATGTAAGTCTATGGGAAAATTTGTATTAGTTTTTCTTTAATATCTTAAAAAGTGCAGCGCAGAAGTCGGTAACAAGAACTAGAAAATGCATTTCCTGAAGGAAATACCAGTGCATGAAATGCAAAAGTTAAGAAAGGAAGAAGGAAAAAAAAGAAGAGTAAAAGAAGGAAAGAAGAAAGGAAAGAAGAGTGAAAGAAGGAAAGAAGAAAGGAAAGAAAAGTGGAAGAAGGAAAAAGAAAAGAAAGAAGGAAAGAAGAAAGGAAAGAAGAGTGGAAGAAGGAAAGAGTGGAAGAAGGAAAGAAGAAAAGAAAAGAGTGAAGGAAGGAAAGAAGAAAGGAAAGAAGAGCAAAATAAGGAAGGAAGAGTGGAAGAAGGAAAGAAGAAAGGAAAGAAGAGTGGAAGAAGGAAAGAAGAGTGAAGAAAGAAAAGAGTGGAAGAAGGAAAGAAGAGTGGAGGAAGGAAAGAAGAAAGGAAAGAAGAGTGGAAGAAGGAAAGAATAAAGGAAAGAAGAGTGAACAAGAGCGGCTCTAGATAAAGACAGTAAAGCGAGAGTGAAGAGAGAAAATATTGAAAGAAGGAGAGACAAATGGAGTGAAGCAGAGAGATAGAGTGTGAGAGAAAGTAGACAGAGAGATGAAGAGAAAGTAGAGTATGGAAGATGTCTCTTGATATTCCTAGTTATACAGTTGAATGGAGAGGGACAGAGAGAAGAGGAGCCTTGGAACCTTGGCGCAGGTGTCAGTGAAGCACAGGTGCAAGCCAGTTTAATGACCCTATTATGATGTCATGGCCCAATGTAAGTCTATGGGAAAATTTGTATTAGTTTTTCTTTAATATCTTAAAAAGTAAAAAGTTTAGAAAAATGAAAAATACAAAGGTGTCCTGTATAAGACCTATGAGACAAAGTTTGAACAAAGTTTCTACGTTAAGCGGTTCGAGCTGAATTAAGCGCAGAAAAGGGAAGGAATAACAATACAGGGCATTTCATGCACTGTAATAATAATAATAAGAAAAAGTATAAGAAGCCTAGGAATAACAATACAGGGCATTTCATGCACTGTAATAATAATAATAAGAAAAAGTATAAGAAGCCTAGGAATAACAATACAGGGCATTTCATGCACTGTAATTACAAGTTATGGTGATGAGGAACAATGGTGGCGCAGCCATCAGCATTTGCAGGTAAAGCTCCTACTTAGAGGTTAGAGGTTAGAAACAGAATATCAGAACATTTATCACACACACACACACTAAAATAAATACATAAACAACCCTGAAGAGAGCATGAACTTATATACCTCCAGGGATCTGACAGGAACCTGGACTCATGAACCTAGAGGGTTTTGCAGGGTCGCTGCCACCTGACTGGCAGTCATTTGACCGTAGCTCATTGCTATTGGCTGGCATGATCTCATTGTGATTGGTTGGCATGACCTTATAAACCCATCCACCCGTATCGAGTACCAGACCTCTCAACACTGGTCTGTTCTTAGACACCTTTACACCGGAAAGCCAAAACGCTGACCTTTGAAATTCTGATTGAAAAACAGGGCTGAGAGTAGCCAGTGATAGAAGGAGAGGGGTCATCATCACACACACACACACACACCCTCACACTCACTCACACATACTGGAGCTGTGTAAACACACCTTTCTCTCTGTCGACGCACTCACACACCCACACACACACCGTCACACACACACACACACACACCCTCACACTCACTCACACATACTGGAGCTATGTAAACACACTGTTTTTGCCACTCTCTCACGCACTCACTCACATACATGTGCACACATACGCACAGACACATACTGACACTCAAGTGTGTGAGCACATAGAATAGAATAGAATAGAATAGAAAAGCCTTTATTGTCATTGTATTCGCATACAATGAAATTTGGAGTGCTGCTCCTCTTAGTGCGACGAGGGACAACATATAACACAACAACAACATATAACACAACAATATTACAACTATCTAAAAACAGTACGAATAGCTTAAAAATATATATATATTAAGAGTTCAACAAAGTGCGGTGGTATAGATTAAAGTACTTCCCTGAGGAACAATAAATACAGCAACAGTACTTCCCTGAGATGCTTCACAATAAATACAGTTACAGTTTTGTTTATACACATGTGTAAGGTGACTGAGATGGCATATGTGACTTGCAGTCAATAAAGTGATATTAATAAAGTGTATTAATATTGCACGATAAATTTCTATGTTTAGTGCATTTCTGTATTTAGTGTTCAGCTGGCCGTTGGGAAAAAACTGTTCTTAAGACGCGTGGTCCTTGCTAGAGGACCTGTACCGTCTGCCTGAGAGCAGGAGAGTAAACAGTAAACAGGTGGGAGGAGTCTTTCAAGATGTTATTGGCCCTGCCAAGGTAGCGGGAGATGGCAATGGATTCCAGGGAGGGTGGTGAGCAGCCAGTGATTTTTTGGGCTGTGTTGATGACCCTTTGGAGGGCTCTCTTGTCTGCCGCAGTGCAACCGGAGTACCACGCCGAGATGCAGTAGGTCAGTACACTTTCGATAGTGGTGCGGTAGAAGGCCACCATCAGATTACACTCTAGATTGTTTTTCCTGAGTACTCTCAGGAAGTGTAGACGCTGGTGTGCCTTTTTGTCATAGTTTTTGTGGTGTTGATCCGGCCCACCGGCTCCTCAGAATGTTGCAAAGAGTTCCATTGATTAGAATGGGTTCATCCATTCATTCATTCATTCATCCATTCATTAATTCATTCATTCATTCGCAAACCCAAATCCTCAGCAGGTTTGGACCACTAAGGGGTATGAGCGAGAATAAAATAAGTAGTGATGCTCAGAGCCAGTTGTAACATTCACTAACACACACACACACACACACACACACACACACAATCGATTACCACCGTGAGGCAAGTTTCAAAGGTTCCTTCTTGTAATTCTGGAGCCAAGTTTCAAAGGTTCCTTCTTGTCATTTTGGGTCAAACAGAGCACGGCAAATATTGACCGGAGCCAAAAGTCCCTACAGCTAGATACTGAGCAACAGCTTTTGAACCTTATGTGCAGCTAGACTAGGGGTGACCTGCACTCTTTCTCTCCCTCTCTCTCTCTCTCTCTCTCTCTCACACTCTCTCTCTCTCTCTCTCTCTCTCTACCCCCCTCTCTCTCACACACACACTCTAGCCCCCCCTCTCTCTCTCACACACACACACACACACACACACACACACACACACACACACACACATTCTACCCACCTCTCTCTGTCTCTCGCTTTCTCACACACACACACACACACACACACACACACACACACATACACACACTCTATCCCCCTCTCTCTCTCTCTCTCTCTTGCTATCCCACTGTCCCTGTTCCTCTGTGAGTAGAGTTGTTCCTCGTTCTGGCTGGTTGGAACACTGCCGGCTGTCGCCATGAAGATCCAGCTCCTTCTCCTCTTCAGCAGCCTGCTGATTTACCAAACACACACCTTTGAGTTTGTGATTGACGGCGAGTGGGACAGCGAGCCGGTGAGTGTGTGTGTTTGTGTGTGTGTGTGATCTTTTTTATCACCCTTCACCCTTGTCTCTCTATGCCTTTTTAGTTTTCCTTGATGAATTGTTATGTAAGGTGTGTGTTTGTGGATAGACTGTTAAGTGGATGTTGGGTGTGTGTGTGTGTGTGTGTGTGCGTGGTGTGTGCATATGTGTGTACGTGTGTATAAGTATGTGTGTGTGTGTGTGTGTGCATGTGTGAAGTTTTATTTGAAGTGTTTTGTGTAAAAAGAGGTGTTTTCGACCATGCCTGATCTGTTTCTCTAACAGTCAGATGATGATTCAGAATCGTCGAAGGAATTGCCGTCACATTTCAGAAGACGGGTAAGTCTCTCACCATCAGTCACGCCAATCATTCTTGTTCCATCGCTCTGAGCCACGTTGCTTTTGTTGTAGGGACAAAGATATGTACTGACTAAAGTAGGCTACTGACGAGTATGTTGTGTGCGGGGGGGGGGGGGATTGATCTGAACCCTTACTGCCTCCGAAACCTTTACTGCCTCAGAAATGTTTTTACCACGTTCCACCAGTTCTTGCACACGTGATGATGTTTGTCACTGACTAAAATGGCAAGGCAAAGCAAAGCCAGACAGTTAGCAGTCAATACCCGTTTAAAAGCTTAATGATTTTCATAGAGTGCTTTCCACATGAGGAACCTTTTGTCTGTGAAAGCTTCTCATAGGCGAATAAGGTCTTTTACAGGGAAAACAGCCAAGAGCCAAAGAAGTCAAAAAGTTTTAGTCCTGTTTTGTGTGTGTGTGTGTGTGTGTGTGTGTGTGTGTGTGTGTGTGTGTGTGTGTGTGTGTGTGCTGGGAGGGTCTGCTTTCTATGTACTGGATTTGAGTCTGACTGGAGGAATTATCTCCTAATTTCAAACATCTCTCTGTGTATGTGTGTGTGTCTGTTGTTTTGTATTTCTCTCTCTCTCTCTGTGTGTGTGTGTGTGTGTGTGTGTGTTTTCAGAGGGCCATGCTGGTCAGTGAGGAGGAGGATGAGTTCGAGGTGAGTCACGGCTCTCAGGCCCTCATCCACTGTGTCTCTGTGACCCAGTTAGCAGCCGCGGTCTTATCGCCTGATCGCTGATCGATGCCTGTGTTTGGACTTCTCTGACTGGTCGGTTATTGACGTGTTTAGAGTCCAGCCGGAGGCCGTTTATCCGCCTCTCTGGTTCCCAGTACAATAGCACTCAGATATGGGAAAAATGGACAACTATATTTAGAATTAATGTGATTGTCGATGTGGAGTGTATGTGTGTGTGTGTGGTTGTTTGTGTGCGTGTGTGTGTGTATGTGTAATAGTCATGGATGCATGGTGGTATATGGGGTTAGTCTGGTGTCTGAGGGTATATGTGTGTGTGTGTGTGTGTGTGTGTGTGTGTGGATTTTTATGTGGGTGGATGATTGGGGGTGTGTGTTTCAGGGTCACCTGTGTGACTGTGTGTGTGTTTGTGTGTATTTATGTGTGTGTGTGTGTGTGTGTGTTTGTGTGTATGTACTGTATGAGTGTGTGAGTAAATGTGTGTGTGTTAGAATCTTGTTCAAGTGTGTTGAATCTTGCACACGTGCGTGTTTTTTGCTTGTGTGTGTGTGTGTGTGTGTGTGTGTGTGTCTGCGTTTGTGTGGGTCTGTGTGTGTCTGATACTTCTATGCATGTTTTAATAATCTACACATATTCATGCATTTCATGACCATCTGTGTGTGTGTGTTTGTGTATGTTATCCAGGCCATTAGAGGAAATGACATCACAGTTAAGAGCTATAAAGTGGAGAGTCGCATCACTTCCCGTTTCGCCCATACCACAGTCAAGAGCTCTGTGGTCAACTCAGGCTCTACACCACAGAGCATTGGCTTCAATGTCCAGATCCCTAAACGAGCCTTCATCACCAACTTTACCATGTAAGATCAAACACACACACACACACACACACACACACACACACACACACACACACACACACACACACACACACACAGGCACTACAGCCCAGAGCATTGG
>NC_045167.1:6515761-6558261 GCF_900700415.2 Clupea harengus | reverse complement strand
GAACAGCTAAGGGTACGATGAACACATTCCTTTCTTTCTATTCTTTCTTTCTTTTCTTATCTTTTTGCTTCTTCTGTTCTTTTCCTTTCTTCTCTGGTCTTTTATCTCTTTTCAGAGAAAAAAAAGTATTTTATTTTATCCTTCCTTTTCCCCCTCTTTCTCTTCTCTCATTTTCTTATGTTTTGTCTCACTATATAAGTATTAGCACAGTAAATGTTTCTACATTACAAGGGTACCTATTCCTGTGTCTACTTTAGTGCAGTGGCGGCTCCTGAAAAAATTCTCAGGGGGGGCAATTTTTTTTATAATGATTAAGGTGAACCATTCAGTAGGTACATTAAGTTAGCTGATTAACTCATGCAGCAATACCTTTTTGTCCACTATTGGCAGCACACAACAGTAATATGTCCCCTCTTGCTACATAGCTAGAGTAGCAAGTTACAGGTGGAAAGCTATGGAAGAAAGTTGCATCCAGGAGCCTTCATAAGCAAACATGATGTGGCTCCACATTAAATTATCCCACTTTTTCATTATCCACGTGTCTCAAATGTTGTATGATGTAACATATCTTAACAGGACACATGATATGTCCAGTAACAACATAAAGAAGGGGTAACATAAGTCAAAACCAACAATATTTATTGACTGATCTTGAAAGTATTGGCTTACAAAAGCAAAATAAGTCATCACATAAAAAAGTATTCAGTGTTAGTGCAAGAAGCGAACTGTGAAACACACTGTAAAACGTATGAAAAGTGACAGTGGTATGAAATACAGACCGCATTAGCTACTTCACGACCGCGATTTTCTTTCGTTCCAATTCTTGGATGTAGGATTTCCCTCCCTTTGTAGAAACCTGTTGGATGGATACATTTGGTCTAGGAAGTCCTAATTGTTTTGTTGTCAATTTATCTTCATTAGTACGCCGACTAAAAAGGAGTTTCTGTCAAAGAGCGAATCGAGTTATTGCACTGGACAGGGCAGCCATCTTGACAGAATATGCCTCAATCGCCCTTATGGACGAGCCGCCCTTGCTTTAGTGTGATGTTTTTCGCATTTTAAATACAAATCTGTGACTACCTCCTGTCTCTCTGTGTCCACTTCCTGTTCTCTCTTCAGGCATTCTACAGCCAGGTCTCCTCTCCACTGCTCAGGAGGATCACCATTCAGTTCCCGGAAGGTTCCGTCTCGGACACCACACAGAGCCACTTTGACAAGTTTTTCAGCGGTTCCGAGCTAGTGGTGGCTGGGAAGCTGCAGTCCACCGGATTCCCAACTCTCCACAGCTTCACCACTGCATCTGCTGTGAGTGTGACCTCTGGGGTCAAAGGTGAAAGGGCAGTAGGTTGGGCTTGAAGACAGAGGAAGACCCGATGACCCAACCTCGCATCTGTCAGAGTGAAGTGATGTAGATTTAAACGATTTTAGAAGGGTTTTAGATTTAGGGGAGGGTTCTTCATCATGGATTTAATGAACCTTAAGATTTAAGGCAGGGTTCTTCATTATGTATTTAAATAACCTTTGGGCCAGTTGCCACAATATAAAGTGTTGTCTAATGCGTCTTTTATTTAGTTGGTGTAGATTTATGTGCAGTTACTTGTATGTGCCTGTGGATGTGATGTGAGTTTGTGGTGTGTGTGTGTGTGTGTGTGTGTGTGTGTGTGTTCCAGGCCACCATGGACATGACCCTGCAGACAGAGACAGACATCCGGGAGCTGGACACCATACTGGACCAGCAGCAGCATTCTGTAACTGGCTTTGCTCGGCAGATGTGGGCCTACATCACCATTAACCAACTCCTGGCAGAGAGGTGAGTGTGTGTGTGTGTGTGTGTGTGTGTGTGTGTGTGTGTGTGTGTGTGTGTGTGTGTGTGTGTGTGTGCGAGAGACAAAGGTGAGTTGGTGTCTTTGTGTGTTTGTGTGTGTTTGTGTGCATGTGAGAGAGAGGTAGAATGAGAGAGGGGTGGAGAGAGACTGTGAAAGAGAATGATAACTACATCAAGATGACTTCAGAACCAGTGTTTTGGAGTACCAAAGGAGAATCATGGCTGTCCAGTGTCTGGTGTGATACAGTGTCTAATGTGCTGCAGTGTTTAATCCCAGTGTGTAATGTGATGTAGTGTTTAATCCCAGTGTCTAATGTGGTGCAGTGTTTAATCCCAGTGTCTAATGTGGTGCAGTGTTTAATCCCAGTGTCTAATGTGGTGCAGTGTTTAATCCCAGTGTCTAATGTGGTGCAGTGTTTAATCCCAGTGTCTAATGTGGTGCAGTGTTTAATCCCAGTGTCTAATGTGGTGCAGTGTTTAATCCCAGTGTCTAATGTGGTGCAGTGTTTAATCCCAGTGTCTAATGTGGTGCAGTGTTTAATCCCAGTGTCTAATGTGGTGCAGTGTTTAATCCCAGTGTCTGGTGTGATGCAGTGTGTAATGTGGTGCAGTGTTTAATCCCAGTGTGTAAAGTGGTGCAGTGTTTAATCCCAGTGTCTGGTGTGATGCAGTGTGTAATGTGGTGCAGTGTTTAATCCCAGTGTCTAATGTGGTGCAGTGTGTAAAGTGATGGAGTGTTTAATCCCAGTGTGTAATGTGGTGCAGTGTTTAATCCCAGTGTCTAATGTGGTGCAGTGTGTAAAGTGATAGAGTGTTTAATCCCAGTGTCTGGTGTGATGCAGTGTGTAAAGTGATGGAGTGTTTAATCCCAGTGTGTAAAGTGATGGAGTGTTTAATCCCAGTGTGTAATGTGGTGCAGTGTTTAATCCCAGTACCTAATCTGTGGCTGTGTGCAGGGCTCTGGCCCCCACTGCAGCGAAGAAGCGTAAGATCACGCAGCGCATCCTGGGCTTGGCCGTGGAGCACCAGTTCGTCACGCCTCTCACCGCCCTGATCATCGAGAGTGACACCGAGAAGCTACTCGCTGACTCACCCAAGGACCCCAAACACGGCTGCTGCTCAGGTGCCTGACTGAAATAACACATACATATACAATAAACAGCACGGTCAGCTTCCTCTTATTCTCTTTCACACACAAATATAGGTGAAATATAAGAAATGTGTGTTCATTCTTACTTGTTATCTTACTCTTAGTGTAACTGTGTTTGCTGCCACTTGTTTGCATCATGTCTGACATACAACACTGAAAAATGCTGCACCTACAGAAAAGGAGACTCACAGGTGTAACATGGGACTCTCTGCTTGGGTTCCCCTTGGGTTTGAGCACTGTGAGAGATACTGTACATGAGATACATGTGATGCTTAAAGTGAGGAGGATCTTAAATATCCCCTCGCCCCCTTCCAGGTATGGGGTCCCTTGGCCTGCGCCCACCTGTACAGCAGATGGTCCACACCATGCCCCCTTGGGCCCTAGGAACGGTCGCTCCCACCCCCAGCCCGGCCACCGGACACATCACCGTAGGTGAGATGTCAAGGGTCAAAGGTTACGGGAGGGCTAACCCCCCCCCCCTTTCTGAGTCAACTTAGTTGATTTAATTGAATCTTTCCTTTCAAAAGGGTGGTTGTTTTTACACAAAAAGTACACAGCTTGCTTGTGATTCACACTACTAGCTGTTGGGCTGACTATCGTTCAGGTTGTACCTTGGCTGGATGTCATGGTCTTGTTGTTTTCTGCATCAGCCATATAACTAAGGCCACTATAATTGGACCATATACAGTAGGTTGAGATTGTGCAGGGGTGTTTTGCAGCTGTTTTCAATCCAATCACTAAATCCAACAGCTGAATAAAATGTATATAATAAATACATTATATAATAAAATATACTTTATAATAATATATTATAACAGATAATACAATGAACTAGAAATGCATTTCCTGAAGGAAATACCAGTGCATGAAATGCAAAAGTTAAGAAAGGAAGAAGAAAAGAAAGAAGAGTGAAAGAAGGAAAGAAGAGTGGAAGAAGGAAAGAAGAAAGGAAAGAAGAGTAAAGAAAGAAAAGAAGAGTGGAAGAAGGAAAGAAGAGTGGAAGAAAGAAAGAATAAAGGAAAGAAGAGTGAAGCTAGAAAAGAAGAGTGGAAGAAGGAAAGAAGAAAAGAAAGAAGGGAAATAAGAAAGGAAAGAAGAGTGGAAGAAGGAAAGAAGAGTGGAAGAAGGAAAGAAAAAAGAAAGAAGAGTGGAAGAAGGAAAGAAGAAAGGAAAGAAGAGTGAAGAAAGGAAAGAAGAGTGGAAAAAGGAAAGAAGAGTGGAAAGAAGAGTGGAAGAAGGAAAGAAGAGTGGAAGAAGGAAAGAAGAAAGGAAAGAAGAGTGAAGAAAGGAAATAAGAGTGGAAGAAGGAAAGAAGAAAGGAAAGAAAGTGGAAGAAGGAAAGAAGAGAGAGTGAAGAGGGAAAATATTGAAAGAAGGAGAGAAAATGGAGTGAAGCAGACAGATGGAGTGTGAGAGAAAGTAGAGTGAGAGGGATAGAGAGAAAGATAGAGAGAAAAAAAAGTAGAGTATGGAAGGTGTCTCTTAATATTCCTAGTTATACAGTTGAATGGAGAGGGACAGAGAGAAGAGGAGCCTTGGAACCTTGGCGCAGGTGTCAGTGAAGCACAGGTGCAAGCCAGTTAAATGACCCTATAATGATGTCATAATGGCCCAATATAAGTCAATGGGAAAATGTATATTCGGTTTTCTTTAATATCCTAAAAAGTATAAAGTTTAGAAAAATACATAGCGTAAGTGTCCTTTACAAGACCTATGCGCCAAAGTTTGAACGGAGTTTCTAAGTTAAGCGGTTCGAGCTGAATTAAGTGCAGAAGTCGGTACAAAGAATAAGAAGAAGAAGTATAAGAAACGAAGGAATAACAATACAGGGCATTTCATGCACTGTAATTACGCCACTCTTTCACACATGACTGTTTACTCCCTCTAGTGGACAATGACCCTCACTTCATCATCCATCTGCCTAAGAGGGACATGGATGTCTGCTTCAACATCGACTCTGAACCGGGCAACATCCTCAACCTGGTGTCTGACCCTGGAACAGGTAAACACACCTGTTCTGATCCCTACTTCACAGAAGCTTCCAGTCATGGTCCAGATCCAAAACCAAATCACATTTCTCTAGATTAATCTATCAGCCATCTGAAAAGGCATAATACTTAGTCAACACAGTGATAAATTGTTATTGTTTTAAATTCCCTTTTAATATTTTCATAAAAATAAAATCTGTCTTTCTCTGTGGATTAGGTGTGGTGGTCAATGGTGAGCTGATCGGTTCTAAAACACGGCAGAACCACAAACTGAAAACGTACTTCGGCACCATTGGCGTGTTCTACAGATCAGAGGGGGTGCGGGTGACTGTGAGTACCGACCGGATCGACGTTGTGGAAGGGAAGAACAACCACTCGTTCTCCTGGGGGGGCACTGCGGACATCATCACCAATGGGTATGTGTGTGTGTGTGTGTGTGTGTGTGTGTGTGTGTGTGTGTGTGTGTCTGTGTGTGTCTGTGTGTGTCTGTGTCTGTGTGTGTGTGTGTGTGTGTGTTTGAAAGTCAATGTGAATGTATAGGAATGTGTGTATTGTTGTGCATTTGGGAGCATACGTGTGTGTTTGTGTGTATGTGTGTGTGTGTCTGCGTAAGGAAATGTGAGTATATGGGCCTAGATGTGTGTATGTTTTTACAGGCCTGTCATTTAGTCTTAGTCTTAAGGTGTGAGGGTTTGAGTGTATGTCTATCCATTTGTCTATCTATGGATTTCTGAATCTGAACTTCCTAGTCTAAGCTTTCATCTAGGAGGTAGTGTGTAGATGCTTGATCTAGTCTTCAATCTGAGCATCATGCTATTGGTTCTCCAGGGTTAAAATCTCCATAGAGAAGGACTCCAAGGTTACCGTGGTGGTCGACGGGAGGATCTCGGTGATGGTCCTCCTACATCGCGTGTGGCGGAAGCACCCGGTGAACGTGGACTTCCTGGGATTCTACGCCCCCAATGATAACCAGTACTCAGAGCGGGTCCATGGACTCATTGGTAAGCCAACCCAGGAGGCTGGTTCTGGCCCTAACACAGCCCTCTGCCCCTCCACGACCACCGAATGTTGAGATGAAATTTGGGGGCGATGTCTGCCAATCCTACTCCCATCTCCCTACCTCAACCATAGATATATATACAGTACATTCAACCATAGAAATGTAAAGTACATTCAACCATACACAGCCAGATCTAGCCCTAATCTGTTACGGGGTTTAGGTCTGGACTACCCCCTGCCCCTCCACCAACTGTTAAAATAAGAGTCGGGGGCTGTTCCTGACAATCATACCCCCACACTCACTCCCTACTATCTCAGCCGTACATTTAAATACATGCTGAGGTTCAGTTTGAATACCCCAGTAAAGTTTACACTCTGCCATATAGCACTACTACTACGGGCACTATACCATGAAGGAGGTTTTGAATGGCTTTTGTCACGCATTTAGTTGCTCGTGTTCATAAACATGTTTGTGCTCGTCTCCGTTCAGGGCAGTTTGCCAATGAGCCTGAAGTGAAGGTGTTCAATATTCATGACGGTCCGGACCCCAAGAAGAAGGAGGCCACCATGGACGTGAAGGGCTACAAGCTGTCTGTCACCAGGTACACACACACACACACACACACACACACACACACACAAACACTCACACACACACACACACACATCACTACTGTGTGTATACTGGCTGCTTATATTATTATTTAACACTATGTATTGTTTCACTATGATTTAGATAGGCCTCATCATATAAGGATAATGTAACATTAACCTTTATGCTGTGTGTGTGTTCTATAGAGGCTGGCAAAAGGACTATAGGGAAGATAAGAAGAGGGGCACGGACATTTCCTGCTGGTTCGTCCACAACAGTGGAAAGGGCTTCATCGACGGTCACTTTAGCAACTACATCGTCCCCTCACTGGACAGCTTTCTTCCTGAGCTCTGATTGGCTGAAGGATGAACATGAAGAAAGATAATTGGGCGTTTCTGTGGGGGGGCCAATGTCATTTGGTCAGGATATGCACAGGATTGTGGGACATGGAGTTCAGACAGTTAAAATCCACCGCGCACTGAGCTACTAATAAAATACACACACACTGCTTTTTCAAAAAAAAAATCAAGCTAATTAGAAGATTGTAGGTGGATGAGATATAAAACAAGTAAGGACTTTTGCTTTCTGAACACCAATAAATTAACTTCAAACCTTTATAACATGTAACAAGAGACCTTTCTATTCCACAGTAAGGCCTTTCACTTCATTACACAGGTCTCTCCTTCTGCAGCCAGTCCAAGCTGTGGCATGTCACTCGTCTTATAAAATAGAAGCCCGTTTCCAAGGCAACAGTTTCCAAATATGGCCGACAATTTACTGTGAATGGGTGCTACAGTGTCCGGTGGGGCAAAGAACACACCGATCAATTATATTCATGAAAATATTAAATGTGAATTATGTGAAAAATGTGAAAATATTTGTCATAGAACTTAAGGATGAACCACACTAACATGCTGACCCACATTGATTTTTAAACAGCTGATATGTAAGAAATGAAAATGCACTTCCAATGACGATGGTGTACAGCGTGTTAATGTTTCAAAAGATCAGATAAAGATAAGGCATTTCCTTGTTTAGATGTTCAACATGACAACTGATTTTATTTGTGGATTCGTCTTTTCCTTTTTAAAATTACAGTATATGAAATAAAATGGAGGACAAAAACCTACAAGAAAAAGCACATTTTGTTCAAGTTTATGGGGGTGGCAGGGGGGTTGTACAAAGAGGAAGGACCAGCTGGGAGAGAAACATGTACAGATAGATGCAAATCCTGGTGCAGATCAGGCCCAAAATTGGATCTGATGAATCTTAAGCAGGTAGGTAGGTAGGTCCCGGACTCGGCTGTTATTTGCAGTAGAGTGAGTGGTGTGAGGATCACTCTGACACAGTAGAGCACTTCACGCACCAGAGGCTCATGGGATATCAGCTAAGCCATCTTAGAGAAGTCCTCATAGGGAATGGCCTCCACTCTTTTCCCCTTCATACGACCCTGGCGGACACACACACACACACACATTATACAACTCCCTTTATTCAAAATAAAATAATACAAATTGACATAATGTCCACACCTAACATCCGCCAATTAGGTTTCTAAAGACCACATCCCAGATTCAAAGCCCATTATTCAGACCTAGTCTATACTATACCATGTAGAACAGTCCTGTGAATAGTGCATCATGTAAACTGCACATGTTAGTGTTGTGACTTGTGAAATCTCCACTAGAATCATGTCAGATGATCATATTTATACACTGGATACGGCAAAGGATCTCCAACTAAAGCTTCACATTTAACCTAAAAGGGGTCCATTCTAACCTGGGCCCATTTGTCAGGGAACCCTGGTGTGGGTATAGGTGTTTAAGTTAAGACTAGTCTGATACTAGACTCACACATCATCTCACTGGTTCAGAAAGTGCCTGTCCACCTCATACTCACCGAGTCCAGCATTAGAGTAGCAGAAAACTTCTTCTCTTCGATCCCCTCCAGAACCGCCTCAGTGCCCCTGTACTGTCCGTTGACAATAAGAACCCGCTTTCCTGCAGAACAACACAGCGAGAACCTTAAAGACAAACTACTCTAGTACAGATCAGACAAACGCTGCCTTCAGTTCTATCCCAGAAAAGATAAGACAACCTGAAACGTGTTCTCTGCATTTCCCTTTTGGAGAAAATCAGCTGAAGCCTAGCAATGGAAGAGGGACTAGACATGGAAAGCGGTTACCATGGTGACACCTTACCTGATGCTGGGATGACTGTTTCCAGGTGGGTTTGGTCCAGTTTGAGTTTGTCTCCAGAGTCAACCATCTTCACAATGGCTGTGAATTTCTCCTGGACTTCCTAATTAAATTATAAACAGATACACACACAGGGCCTTCTTGGTGAAAGAACATTTGTTCTTCTGTGTGTGTGTGTCTGAGAGAGTTTATGTATGTATGTGTGTGTGTGTGTGTGTGTGTGTCTCACCTTTATCACCCCCTTCTTCTTGAAGTACTTCTCTCCCAGCCTCTTTGTGACGATCTTCACCACGATGTCCGTGTGAAGCCAGTGGTCTAATTTCACCATCTTCTTCTTCTGCTGCTCCGCCTCCATCTAAAAGCAGCACACAGAGGGGTGAACTGGGATAGCGGTGGGAGGACTGGAGTCATGCTGACGGGCAAACAGAGGAAGAGGAGGCCGTACCTCCATGATCTCTTCCAGTGCTGATTTCTTCTTCTTGTCTTTGGAGTCAGAGCTGTGAGAGGGGTCCTTCCTCTTGACCGAGGAAGAGGAAGCTGCTCGAAGAGCACTGGCCCCCAACGACGGACTGAGAGGGTGCAGGAGAGAAAGAGATAAATGGATAGAGGCAGAGAGAGAGAGAGAAAAAGATGGCAAGGGTGATGGTGAAATAGAGAGGCAGAGTTAGCAAGGGGGGGATGAGAGAAAAATACAGAGAGAATATAGAGGAATGTGAAGGGGTGTGTGTGTGTGTGTGTGTGTGTGTGTGTGTGTGTGTGTGTGTGTGTGTGTATGTATGTGTGCGCATTACCTCATCTTGACTGAAGTAGACTATAAGTGGCTATAAAAAGCAGGAACTGCATGTACAGGTTACGGTTGTGTGTGTGTGTGTGTGTGTGTGTGTGTGTGTGTGTGTGTGTGTGTGCGTGCAGGTGGTCTTATGCCTTACCCTTTAGATGGACCAGCAGACGATGGACCGGCAGATGATAAACATGCACCCTTACTGAGGTTGAAAGCCACTGGGAAAAAAGAAAAGAAAGAGACACACAAGTGGATTAGTGGTCCAATAGTGAGTCCCGATACAAGCTTAGCTGTGTGTGTGTGTGTGTGTGTGTGTGTGTGTGTTTGCAAGTGTGGTTGCAATACCTGCACAGTAAGTGTTAAGAAAGCACAACAGGAAGGGTTTCCCCTCACATATGACTGCGTAGGACAACTTCTGAAGTGTGTGCTCACGCATGTGTGTGTGTGTGTGTGTGTGTGTGCGTGCTGCGTAATGCACAGTGTGTGTACTGAGTTTAATGACTGAAGTTTACCTTTCTCCTCCTCACTCTCCCTCACCAGCTCTGTGAAGACTGGCTCCTCCTGTGAACATAGGAGAGAGAGGGAGCACATTAACGACACAGACACACACAGACACACACAGACACACACACACACACACACACACACACAGTATAATCTGTACAGTGCAGTTCTTTACACAGGCCAATTTCTATTGTGTGTTTTGCTAAATTTTTAATTGTGTGTCGTATTAAGCTACTGGATATCTTAATTTCCTTTGGGATCAATAAAGTAAGTATCTATTCTCTCACACACACACACACACACACACACACACACACACACACACACACACACACACACACACACACACACACACACACACACACACACACACACACACACACACACACACACACACACACACACACACACACACACACACACACACAGCTGACCTCTGGCTCCTTGCCCGCGCGTCCTCGGCGGACCTGGTCCTCGATGAACTTGGCGCTGCGCTCCTCGTCATCCAGGTCCTGCTTCTTCTTCCTCTCCTGCTCCTCCGCCCTGCGGATGGTCTCCGGGTCGCGGTCCACCCACGCGATGTACCAGCCCTTAGGGGTCTCATCCACCTTACACAGACCTGAGGCAAGCACACACACACACACACACACACAAATGTGTTACACAACACTTCAATGTGTTTGAAAGTGTGTATCTGAATGTATGTTTATTTAAAAAAAAAAAACAATGATTTTGTGTGTTTTTGTGTGTGTGTATGTATTTCAGAATCTCCTTCAACTAGTCTTAGCATCACACACACAGGATGAGGATCTCTCAGATGGGTGTGTGTTTGCACGTGTGTGTGTGTGTGTGTGTGTGTGTGTGTGTGTGTGTGTGTGTGTTTGTGTGTGTGTGTGTGTGTGGACAGAGTGAGCGTCATCATACCCTCTCTGCCCAGCCATTTGGTGAAGTCTGTGAGCGTCTCCCACTGAGTTGAGTTCATATGGACGTGCTCCCTGTCACCGATGTACTCGTTGTAAATGATGTTGTTATGCACTCGCTTGGTGCCTGTAAGGGGAGAAAGATGAGGCCTTACGTCAGCACAAGCCAAGACAAAAGACACAGTTCCTAAACAAAATATCTGTGAAAACAGTATTAGTAAACCAATGAAACCGACTGGGAGTTACAGCATGCAGAGTTATGGCATGACCTCACTTACCAAACCGCCGGCGAAGAAGCTCCAAAAAGTCAGTCTTGAATTCCCTACAGAATAAAGTAGGCAGTTGGGTACCAGGTATAACGAATGCAAATAGACATAAACAGCTGGATAAGAGCTAAGGATCTAAATGAAATCTACAGAGAACGGCAAATCGTTTTGGGCAGCTGTAACATCAAATGTCCTAAAGGTTGTACAATACATTGTACATACATAAGTGTAACAATATACATATTGTTGCTATATTGAGAGGGCAAAATGAACATTCGTTTTGGTTTCATGTTAGAAGTTCTATAATTACTTTGCCGCATCATGCGTAACTTACTCTGAAAATAAGTCCATAAACTGGTTTGGGTCTTCTGAAGCCAGCAGCAACTGTCTCTGGTGAGACTCTGACATACAGTGACATTTGAAGCCATTCTGCAAGCAAATGGCAACCAGAATATTAGCCGGACTGGCACTTTGTTTTTTTAAAAAAGAAAATGTGTTTAGAACCTCAATACAGCGGCAGTTCGGACAGAATGGTGTAAAAACAATGTCACATTCTATGCATCTTGCGTCTTGATCTTGATTCTTACATATATTTTACTGCATGTTGTTACATTTTGGCTTTGAAAGCTGTGACTGCTGGCTTTATGCAACGGAAGTGTACCGATAGTGCAGGAGGAGAGTGTACTTAGTTGAATAGCTAACGTTAGCTTGTACACTCGTGATGGCTAGAAAGGTAGCCGTGCTTTTCAACCGTGCCGATGAATAGACGGTGCTCAAACAACGTTAACTGTAGTGACTTTACTTAACGGTAGGTAACGATTAGGATGGAAATAGAAATTAACTTTATTTCACTCACCTCGTCTCGACACTGTTTCTGACACATTTGACAATACCATCGCAACTTTTGAAGACCCTTGGATTTTATCCTGTTGCCGATCGCTTTAGGACTAAGGAAATCAGCTTTCCCCATGTCTTATTTAAAGCGTTTTACAATAACTTCAAACTCTGCACACTTTGTTTAAACGAAAAGATATTTAGCACGTTTCTCTTTTCACGTTACCTCTGTTGTGTTGGTTGCCTTTTGGAGTCTACCGGTATACGTCATCGAATATTAGGCACATGCAGTATCGCGAGAAACCAGTCCTATTACACTTTATTTGCGCATGCGCTGTCGTGCCAGTCTGACCTTCATAGATCTGAACATGTTCGCCAGGACCAGCGCGACTGTGTTCCTCCCACAATGGTAACGTTTGATTTACTTATTAATACATGTTTACTTGTAGGTTGTTATTTACAATGTGATAATTCTGCAAAAGATTTAGGATGTTCTGTGGTTTTCTGTCAGTGCAAGAACGGTAACAGTCGCAAGGACGCGCTAAGCTGTAGGCCTCAGCTTGCTAGCGTGCTGGCGAATGAACGGCAAAGTTGATCTGTCAAGTAGCTAGCTAGAGGGCAGCATTCAGGAAAAAAACTGGCCTGGCCGTTATAGGAACACGCGTTTTACTATCAAATTTGAATCACAGTGGCTACTTATAACTAGTCAGTCGCTGCCTGCTTCACTTTTCGGACAAGAGGTTGTATAGTTCCCAATGCCTGCTTCGCATACATGTCAATGAATAGCCATACTAGCCTCTTAGCTGACATTAGCTAAAGTTAGCTGAGGATCTTTTAACTGCTGTAGCTTAGCCCAGCTAACAAGTCACTTTTCTGTATCAGATCATCATTCTGCACGTGAAATGGTAAACTGCTGTAAAATACTTTGCAGCATTGGTCTACAAGACATTATTTTGAATTGCTAGCAGGTTTACGGAATGTTTAATGTCTAAATGAATCTCGTTTACAGTGGGCAGGTCAGGACCATGGCTACCTTGAAGGACAGTAAGTACTTTTTAAAACAACGTCATTATACAACGAACTCAACGGCACGCGACGTTTAATTGTCTTTGCATTTTAGGTTAATTTGAAGAACATGTACATTATGCATTGTGGAGGATAAATAAATGATGTTGCTGGAATTGATTGGTCATGTTTGACTGACACTACCGTCTTGCACCTGTCTATTCTAGTCACCCTCCGACTCAAGTCCGTCAAGAACATTCAGAAAATCACCAAATCCATGAAGATGGTAGCCGCAGCCAAGTATGCCAGAGCTGAGCGAGCACTCAAGCCAGCTCGTGTGTATGGCACTGGTTCTCTTGGTAAGTTTTGCCATGTCATGTTAACATGCATTGCACAATAAATACAATCCACATACACCATTCTAGAGGCATTTTAACCGTGCACCTTTGTTACTCTTAGGAGACAGTACCTGGGGGCACAGACACTAATTTCTTGTTACCTTATCTTTCTTACATATCCATTCAACGGATATATATTTTTTTTCTCCAAAGCTATTTTCAGCAGTGTACATTTTCTAAATTAAACCCATGACCTTGGTACAGTGCTTGCCCTCTTGTGTTTTCTGTTCTTGAAATGTTCTCATGGACTTGTGATGTTGTTTTTCTTTGCACAGCCCTGTATGAAAAGGCCGAGATCAAGGCCCCCGAGGACAAGACCAAGCATCTGCTCATCGGTGTGACCTCTGACCGTGGTCTCTGTGGAGCCATCCACACCTCTGTGGCTAAGAACATCAAGCTCCAGATCGCCAACCTGACCGCCAGTGGTAAAGAGGTGATGGTGGTCAACGTGGGCGACAAGCTCAGGGGCCTGCTCCACAAGTATGTGCATTTGCTCTTTCACACACACACACACATACACACAGAGTAGAGTTTCTTGCGCTAATGCACACTGTACACTCATACATTACTTTGTGCTTGCTGTACATTCCTTGATGTCCAGGCAAAGTAGCATTTTACGACAGACTAATTGTAAAATAATTTTTTTCAGCATAGATAATTTCTATGAGGTGTCCAGAACAACATAGAAAATCCTAGTTGAGGAAATATGTTTAATTCTCATCAATCTGAGATGTGTGCTAATAATGCCAGGCAACAATACACCCCAAAAATGTAATTTTTTCCCCTTTACTCCTATCAAAATGAAACTTTACACAATGAAAGTACCCATGAAAAGTACTTTTTTTTTTGTATTACAAGTTTCATTGAAAATACATTTTAATATGCAAATGAGCTATACACTAATCGAATATGCCCAAAATACACCCAAATAGGCTTAATTTTTTTCCTTTACTCCTACCACAATAAAACTTTACATAGTAAAAGTATACGTGAAAAGTAACTCTTTTTGTATTACAAGTTTCTTTTTAAATGAATTTGAATATGCACATGAGCTCCACACTTATTGAATATGTCCTAATTTGCATAGGCAGAAACACCATTCATATGTATGACAAATACATCGGCCCAATCTTCATCCAATCATCCTACTGCCAATGGGTGATGGCAATGCTGCTTTTAGACTGGCCTCTAACCTGAAAACTGCCTGGCTTGGTAGTACCTGCCAGGGGTATGGTGTTTCTGCCTATGCAAATTAGGACATATTCAATAAATGTGGAGCTCATATGCATATTCAAATGAATTTCAAAAGAAACTTTTAATACAAAAAAAGTTACTGTTCATGTATACCTTTACTATGAAAAAAATTATTTTACAATTAGTTCTATTTTTGGCTCCAAAATGGGTTACTTTGCCTGGACTATTGAGATGGATCCATACCTGCCTTGGTATAAATCCCCTTTATAGTATGATAAAAGGTAACTTACACTACTGAAATTCCACTCAATGGTATATTTGCATTTGCCTAAAAATATTCCACTTTCAAAGTATATGTGATCATACATCATTAAAGACTGGGGTTTGCTAGATCTGTTCATGACCGTTTCTAAATGTGAATGCAAGGATCAGATGCAGTGATCTTAGTTTGGTTGGTTAATCTGTGCCACCATGATGTGTGCCTGCAGGGCTTATGGCAGTCACATCCTGCTGAACTGTAAGGAGGTCGGCCGCAAGCCCCCCACCTTCACAGACGCCTCCATTATTGCTACCGAGCTGATCAACTCTGGTTACGAGTACGACTCGGGCTCCGTCATCTACAACAAATTCAGGTACTATGTCCTGTCTGTCTGTCTCTCTGGCCGTCTATCTCTATGTATCTGTCTCTCTATCTATCTATCTATCTCTCCCTCTGAAGAAGTTAACCAGGGATACACTTCAAACTGCAATACTTTTGACAGTTATTTCAGGGTTATATACCACTTCTGGATATACATTTGTATAAGCTTCCTTCATTTAATCTATGGACCCTGTAGAATGATGTTAGAGATTAGACAGTATGCATGCTATTATTGGAGTAATACAACCGGACATACAGGCATACTGTCGTGCAGGCAGAATGCACAGATTTTTAACCCCATGAGCTTAAGAAGTGTGACGCGTGATTGGATGTGTGATTTCCTGTTTCAATGTGATGCAGGTCTGTCATTTCCTACAAGACCTCCGAGGCACCCGTGTTCTCCATTGAGACCGTGGCCAACGCAGGTGTGTGTTACAAGCCCATCAAACTGCTCCACTGTCGGTCTCATTTCACAGAATCCTCTTTGTTTTGCACCCCTCTGTCTCTGCTTTCTGCCTCTGCTTCTTTAGCTTCCTCATTTGTTTTAAATCCATGCCCTTGATGTGCCCTCTTATGTCGTCTTCCCCTCTTTGTCCATTTGTCCCTTGTTCTTCCTTTCCTCCTCCCTTTCCTACCCTTGACAAAGGCTCAACAGGAAGTTGTGCTATTGTTTCTGCAACTAACATTTATAAGAAAGTGAAGTGCATAAAAAGCCTATAGCAAATATGAACTTGATTTGTAAAGATCATTAACTCAAAAACATCTCCCTCCCTGTGTGCCTCTGTAGAGACTATGGGCATCTATGATGACATTGATGCTGATGTTCTGAGGAACTACCAGGAGTTTGCTCTGGTCAACCTCATCTACTTCAGCCTCAAGGAGTCCTCCTGCAGTGAGCAGAGCGCCAGGATGGGTTCTATGGATGCTGCCAGCAAGAACGCTGGTAGGTGGCCAAACACACGCAAGGCTTTTTTGTTGGTCAAAATATGCAGAAGAAGTTGTCTAAGAGAGCCCATTGAGTGAAGACACACACACACACACACTTACACACTCACTCACCAGGGGTTTTCCTTAATGAACGTGAGCCAAAAGATGCAGGGTTTGTGCCCGAAAGGAAAAGACTCTGGTGAATAGTGTACTAGCCGCACGCACCCGCACAAGGTGTGGACACTTAAAGCTTTCAGCATTCTGCTATTGCAGTCACCCCATCACTTCAGGGGCCGAGCTTGACCCATTGACCAACATTCATTTGTTTATTTGTGACTTATTCTTTCCTTCTACAGGTGAGATGATTGACAAGCTGACCCTGACCTTCAACCGTACCCGCCAAGCTGTCATCACCAGGGAGCTCATCGAGATCATCTCCGGTGCTGCTGCTCTGTAAGTCACACTCACACTCTCCATGGATGGTCTGTCATGCTCTGTGTCTAGCCCTCACACATTGACATTGTCTTGCATGGTTCACCAACACATTATGGTTTTGACCTTGAGCTATCTCCCATTCTGGTTCTCACTCCCACAACATGCTATGGTTTACCTGAATGTGTTCATCTTCTCTAATAGCTACAAACTCCTTTCCACTGTCTCTGAAACGCATTCCTATGATATACATTCCCCCTGTGAAACCCCCTAAGCCTACCACATAAATGTACCATCTAGCACAACCTAGAGGTTCAAGTAATAGAGAGAAATAAACTCTTAAGTTAATGGTTGCCAACTTACCTTAACACTTCTTTTGTTTTGACATGCATATGATTTAATCCCATGTTGCATGTGATTTAATCCCATCACTAACTCACTAACATCTCCATCTTCCGTTGACTCCGTTGCACCCTAACCCTCACAGGACCTGAGAGGTGACTGAGTTAACCTGATGTAGGGCTTGCCTGTAGCTTTCTCGCTTGTAGAAGCTCACACATCTGCCTAGAAGTGTGAAGAGGCAACACAAGCTGTGTGTGTGTGTGTGTGCGCGCACGTGTTGATGACCAGAATTTACTGCTGCTTGAGCTTTGTGTGTTTTGGAGAGTCTAGTCTCCATGTCAATTTCAATTTGTGGAATCCAAGTGATGACGCTGCACAAATTGGCTTAGCGTGGCGATCCTGTCCATTATAGCAGCATCCATCTCTGCTGTAATCCTGTCGTTGACTTCAGTGCATTCAAATATTCACATGATCAGTTGTATCCAGTGTGCTCCTGCTCAACTGAGACCAAGGCCTGCAGTCATATAAGCCTTTATGGATGAGCTGGACAACTCATTTTTTAGTCCTTTACATGTGGGCTTGCTGTTTTTTGCAAATAGTGTATACAGCCCTTTAAAAAAAAAAAGTGTGTGTGCTGCAGTGTATATAAGTGCTGTAAAGAACTACAAAATGAGTCATGCCTAGAAAATAGTGTGTGTGTGTGTGTGTGTGTGTGTGTAAAAAGCATAATTCTAACATGGTGTTTTCTCCCTGCAGATAAGTGGACAACCAGCCCCACCGTCTGCGTGGTCCTGGCGTTCATCCCTCCAGTACTTCATTCAGCTGGTCTCTACAGTTTATGGACATACGTGATTCTATTTGTACAATATCTGTTAACATAAATAAACTCCTCTTACAGAGAAATGTTCCCATTGGTGTGTTGCGCCTCGTCACCTTGAGGTACTTTGAAAATAGATAAATGTTTTATCTGAATACCAAAATATTAAAAATGTCTCTACACCGCGCCCTTGTGCTTATAGTATCATTGACTCAGACACTATGGTGTAGCAAAACCAGTAAAAAGGTGACTTTACTGTTTGAAGTTTGTAAAGGTTATCAATACTAGTCTCTGACTCGCCAAGACACACACACACACACACAATGCTCTTTGAAATGAAGACGACGGTGAGCTAACGGTACACACACACTGTTGGGTAAATCCTTCCATTAAGCAACCAAAGTGATCCCTAATACCAGGCCTTCCCCTCGGCTTGTGATCTACCCATATAGTGTTTCTCCGACCCGACTAGCAATTACCGCCAGCGACACGTCGCCATCACTGTTGTTCTCTATATTTGCTAATCACATAAGTGCCGGATCCTCTCCGATATCCGATGGAACAACAACTATTTCTTTATTAAATACTATGGGGCGGGACAACACGGGGATCAAATTCGGCGCGTTGGCCGCCATAAAAGTCAGTGGGGTGTAGTATATCTGAGTCTGTATCAAAAGGTGAAGTTCGGGGTCAGTGAACGTAGCTTAGTCAATGTGGCCGCCCTTCCACTCTCACTAATAAATGAACGGGCCCAGGGGAAAGTTTATTTGGCCAGATGGCGACTCATTCATTATTCAATCAGCTGTCATCAGACGCTGCAATCTGAGGTCGCCTTGGCAGAGCTGCACCACTACGCTCAACATGAGAGGTCTCAGAAACGTTATCCGGGATAAAAAGCTCTTATTTGATGCACCAGACTATTTTAAGTCGCAGCGAAAACAGCCGCAGTGGTTGAGGTTGATTGGGCGAGTCCCAAGGGCTTTGTTTAAGTTTCATTGTTCGGCCCCGATTGCATTACAAACTAGAAAAGTGAAACGTAACGTCAGAATTTCTGCAAATGGAGAGTAGGCGATGACTTACAGGACTTGACAATGGTTTATTTGTGTACAACGACCAATTAGTTTCAACCGAGGCTTTAACAATAGAACAAAACTTTTCTTAGTTACACTAATGCACTCTTTGTCGTGATGTTAACCCCGGTCAGGCCAACTAACCAATGCCAGCACAATCGAGGTCGCCTCACAGCCTGCATATTATGAATCCGATCGACTCAATCGGCAATGGATTAGTTTGGTAAAGGAAGATGGCGGGTCCTGCAAAAGCGCCAAACCCCTGTTCTTCTAATTGATAAAAACAGTAACCTTCTTGCTTATTTGTTGTAATTAATCGCACAAATATTCGAGTATTGACATCATGAAGAGGAACATCGCTTGTCGGACGTAACGGCTAGTAGGACTGCCGGGAAAGGCCGGCGCTATGTGTGAGAACTATGCCCGCTCTGTGTTGCGGGTGTCGGTGGCTCAGATTTGCCAAGTGCTGGGCTGGGATGCAGTACAGCTAAGCGCTTGTGATATGCTGTCCGATGTTCTGGACCGCTACATTCAACAGCTGGCTCGAAGCTGTCATCGTTATGCCGAGCTGTGTGAGTAAAACGTATATTCACACACGCGTGTGTTTACTATCGCAGTCCTAGTCACGTTGTTGCCAAGCGCCTCCCCCTCGATGTCTCTGTAGGGCTAGCTAGATTTCTTAGCCTGTTGCTGTGACAATGAGAGCTCGATAAGTAGAGGTATATCAATTCGAGGCACAATAAATCATGGTTTCAAAATACAATCTACCACTGGTAGTTTATTTGGTTCCCAGTTTTCCCCGACCAAATGCAATTTGTTTGTTTACATTCGTTCAGAATGCTTTAGCATCCCCTATAGCATCCACGCATAGTAGCATTCACATTTCTGTTTTATTGCAAACATGATCGTACACGGGCTCATAAGTGATTTTCAGAACACCCATCACCACTTTACTGGTGTTATGGTCATTGGTTACCCAATTCAGTCGCCCTTAATAATCGTAATATCCGGCTCATTTATAATCATAACATCACCACCACTACCGCTTTCTTCCACCGTTGTTTTGTGTATTCCTGTGTCTACTTTGATTTCACTCTCTTCTTTATCCCCCCTCTATAAATTGAAAAGGTCTAATGCATATTTTCTTTCTTCTTCACCTCTCTCTATCTCTCCTGATTTTCTTTGTTTTAACTTGGAAAGTCATGGCTGGTTAGCTAATAGTTGGTTATCAGAGGTGCTTTAATGATGCACTAATGTCAAAGTCAGAAGCTGTTTTTTAGAAGGTGTGTGAAACCCTTTCTTTCTTTCTTTCTTACTTTCTCTCTTTCTCTCTTTCTCTGTCTTCCTCTCCCTCAGATGGCCGGACCGACCCAGTGTTGTCGGACATCGGCCGGGCCTTCGGGGTACTGGGGGTGAGCCTGTCAGAGCTCGAGGACTACGTGAACCACCTGGAGCCTGTGGCCTTCCCTCAGAACACGCACCTGTTCCCCGTCGCCAAGAGCAGCACGCTGCAGTTCCCCTCTCCCTGCGAGGAGAGGAGGGACTACATCCCTGACTACCTGCCACCCCTCGTCTCCCTGCAGGAAGGTAAGATAGAGAGAGAGAGAGATATCACCTGCACATTTATGTGTGTGTGACTGTGCGTGGGTATGTGTAGGTATGTGTTTAGGATGGCCTTCTGAAAGGAAGGGAGAGGGAGAGAAAAATGGAGAGAGATCGATCGTGATTGCTTTGGGGTTGTTTAAAAAAAAAAAAGACAAAGGTACAGTCTCACTATTAATCAACAGAGATTTTGAACCCTCACTGACGTCTTGGTAAGAGAAGTAGAGCACACACACACACACACACACACACACACACACACACACACACAAACACCCACACACACAGTAGGGCAAACACATTTCATCAGAAATCACAGGGCTTAGAGGCTTATGGGTTCTTAAATGGAAAAAGACACAGTCACCAGTCACAGCAGTGCAAATGCTGGACCTCCCATTGGAATAGCAGATTACCATTTTCTCTTATTACCGCAATATTTCCACAGGTAAAATGCAGTAATGGAATTGCTGCATTATTTGCAATTGATTTTTATTTAACTCAAAATCGCGGCAATTATAACTATATTTTTTGAAAATTACCCCAGGCAAATTCAGGCACTTTTGCCGGCAGCAATCACAACAAACCCTTGCAAGATCCTGGTGGGATCACAATTTTTAGGAATTCTCGCAGGAAGTTCCTACGAGAAGTAGGACCTAAGTAAGAACCTCACACTGGGAGTATGGATCATCATTGTGTTGTTTGCAGTCACTGTTAAGGGAATCAAATTGGCCCACTGATGAAAACCACAATGTGACATACTTAGAGGCACACCGCCTATAGCAAGACCGTTTTGGGAAAAGTTTTTAAAATAAAATATTACATCACATTGCATTTACAGTGCAATAGCTCTGACAGAATAGTTGATGTGTAAGCACACTTCTCCAAACACAGTTCTCCAAGCACACTTCTCCAAACACACTTCCCTCCCTTCTCTGTCCTTAATGAAGTGCTATGTAGACTTACTGCTGCCCATTGCAACATGTGTTGGAAGAACGGCCCCTACTTTTCAGGGCATGGAAGAGGGTTTTGAGTTGAATCCCAACACGCTACCCATTCAAATCTACTACGCTACAAAGTTGGTGCATTCCGTACAAAGTTCACTGATATCTGCTGACTAACCCTGTTGTTGTGCTTTGATGGCTTATGTTTAATCACATCGGCTGTTTGCAAATGTAATTGAATTGAATTCAAAGCCTTTACTGTCATTGTATTTGCATACAACAAAATTTGGATTTGCACATTTCTCTTTCTGACGCCACTGACGTCAGCCCTGCTGGCGGCTCTGTGCGTGGGACTTGTGTTGGTGGACTGACATGTTGAGAAGGAAAGTAAACGGTGAAAAACAGTCTAATACCCCCTTAAGGAGGTGGGCCATAATTACGTAAAGAGTTTTTACGTGGTCACTAGTGATGTGCATATTCACCATTTTTGATATCCGAATATTCAACAGTGTCGACGAACAGTTATTCGGTTACTTGCAGGGTTGGACATGAGGCTACAGTAAAATTATATACAATAAAACCCTCTGGTGTGTGTGTGTGAATGTGAGTGTGCACGCCTACCATCTCCACATATTTACGCAGGCATTATTTAAAGGGAGTATTGACTGAAGTATCCCACTTTTTCTCATCTTTTCCCACAAATCGGAGCATGTCCACGCCATCAGATTAGGCATATTAGTATTCAACTAGTTACCGTTTTCACCATAACTTTGAATGCTAAGATCCCTATTTGGATGTTGATTTGGGATGATGACCCCCCCACGCGCACCCATAGGAGTCAGCACGTTAGTTTATCTTGGCTCCAGCCTCAGAGGTGTGGAGTGACTTCAGGTACCCCACATCCCACCCGGTTTTGATTTGATTCTTTTCCACTGGCCGCAGAAGCCAATGTGTTGGCCCTGTTTCAGTGCGCGGTATGTACATGCAGGTATGTAACATACATATTTATGGCACGCGTGTTTGAACAGAAAGGACCTGTGTCAACATATAGGTGTGTGAGGGTGTTTGTGCAGATCCTATCGCCTTTCACCACATGTTGGCGTTGTTCGTTGGAACGTTTTTATTACTGCTTTGTATGAATGCTATATCCAGCCTTGGTCTGTGTGTGGTGTGCGTGCGTGCGTGCGTTTCAGAGAACGAGTACAGCTCCAGAGTACTAGCTCCATATGTATCATATTTATCTTGTGTATGTGAGAGCGAGTG
Source organism: Clupea harengus (assembly GCF_900700415.2). Classification (NCBI taxonomy): domain Eukaryota; kingdom Metazoa; phylum Chordata; class Actinopteri; order Clupeiformes; family Clupeidae; genus Clupea; species Clupea harengus. The sequence goes on along the minus strand of NC_045167.1, from coordinate 6,535,574 downwards.
TGTGTCTGTGTGTGTGTGAGAGAGTGTGAGTGTGTATGTGTGTTTGTGTGAGAGAGAGTGTGAGTGTGTGTGTGTGAGTGAGAGAGAGAGAGAGAGCGAGTGTGCACACTGTTGTCTTAAATGCTTCATTAGTGCCTCTAATGTCTTGTTGTGTTTTGTTTGACGAAGGAGGGAAAGTGAGAACTAGAGCTAAAGAGAGGAAGAAAGGGAGAATTCCGAGGATTGAAGGAAGGATGAAAAGAAAGAGAAAGAAAGAAAGAAAGAGAGAGAGAGGGAGAGAAACCTAGAGCCTTGATTCCCTGCCAGGAAAGCTTCCGATGGGAAATGTCTGCTCAGTACCCATGCTGGCACTACACACACACACACACACACACACACACACACACACACACACACACTCTCTCTCATTCACTCACACTCTTTTTCCTGTTTTTCTTTTTCTCTCAAATGCTCCCTCTTTGTGCCCTTCTCTATTTCTCTCTGTTTACCCCATCTATATTTCCCTTTTTTTTTATCACTCTCTTTCTTCCTCTCCCTCACTCTCGGTCTCTCTGTTCCCCCCTTCTTTCTCCCTTTCTTAGTCAGACTGTTTCTCTCTCTCTTCATTCCCTCCACACTCTCCCTCCCTTTCTCTCTCTCTTCTCCTCTCTCTCTCTCTCTCTTCATCCATCCTCTCTCTCTCTCCCTCCCTTTCTCTCGCTCTCTCGCTCTCTCTCTCTCTCTCTCTCTCTCTCTCTCTCTCTCCTCCCTCTCTCTTCATCCCTTCCTCTCTTCCTCCCCCCTCTGTGGGTGTCCCTATGGTTCTCTCTCATGTCAGAGGGTCCTGGGGTTCCCGGCGGATGGAGACATTCACAGCAGGACCACTGAGCCGTCAGACAAACACAGAGGATGTGTGTGTGTGTGAGTGTGTAAGTGTGTGTGAGAGAGTGAAAGGCCGAGGGATTGTGTGTGTGTGTGCGTGGGGAGGGGGGGGGGGGGGTTGCAGGGGAAGACATGAAGGGGGTGCTTTAAGGACAGGCAGGAAAAGTGTCAGAGGTGTGGGCTATGATGGCAGACAGTCCGTGTGTGTGTGTGTGTGTGTGTGTGTGTGTGTGTGTGTGTGTGTGTGTGTGTGTGTGTGTGTGTGTGTGTGTGTGTGTGTGTGTGAGAGAGTGAGTGAATAGCGGTACCCACTGAGGGAGAGTAAGAGTGCATATATGCGTGTGTATGTGTGAGGGGTTTAGTGTGTGTTTATTATATGTGTTGTGTGTGTGTGTGTGTGTGTGTGTGTGTGGAGGGGGGGGGGGTCTGTAGACTGGCAGGCAGGGCAGGAGGGCTAACTGGGCCTGGAGCCAGAGCTCAGCTGGGTGCCACTCCGTCCAGAGGAAGACACCATCTCACTCACACACTCCCTCACTCACACACTCACACACTCCCTCACTCACACACTCACTCACACACTCACTCACACACTCACTCTATCTTTCTCTGTCCTTCCTCTCTACCTGTGTGTGTCGCTCACATACTTTCTCTGTCTGTCCTCCCTGTCTACCTGAGTCTCTCTCTCGCTCTCTGTACACGCACGCACGCACGCACACACATACAGACGCACGCACACACAGACATTGTCTTGTCCGCTTCTCCTGTCTTCTGTCCTTCTCCTGCAGTCTGTCTTTTCAACTGTTTCTTAGTGTCTCTCTGCATCCCTTTCTCTTTCCTTCCTTCTCCTCCCACTCTCTCTCTCTCTGTCTGTCTCTCTCTTTCCCCTTCCCTCTCTTCCCCCTTCCCTCTCTCTCTCTCTTTCTCTCTCTCTACTCCCTTCTCTTCCCTTCCCCTCTCTCTACTCCCTTCTCTTCCCCTCTCTCCATCTCCTCCCCTTACTCTGTCTGGACAGATGAGGTATCCAGTTACTAACACTTAGCCCAGCCCAGCCCTTTGCCCCCTACCCCCCCCCCCCCCCCCACACACACACACACACACACACACACACACACACACACACACACAACCCTTGCCTCGTCACCACCTGTCTGTTTAGTGTCTCCCAGTTTCTGTAAGATGCATGGAGATCTGAAGTGGTGAGGTTGCATGCAATGCTGCAGTTCTCCCCATCACCACCTGTGGGCGGTGTTTGATCAGAAATGAGAGGGGCTTTGGCCGTCTGCCGTGCAGATTGACTTCCTCGCCCTGCTGTGGAGAGAGGAGTTGACTGCTGTGTGCGTGTGTGCGTGCATGTGGCACTGTGTGTGTGTGTGTGTGTGTGTGTGTGTGTGTGTGTGTGTGTGTGTGTGTGTGTTGTGTGTGTGTGTGTGTGGGGCGTGTGTTAGGGATTGACATATTATGCCCATTTAGCTTCTGGTCTGTGGTCAGTCTGCATATGTTTCTCATTAGACTGCCGGCTTTTGAGAGGGGATGGGAGCGCTTGTTCTAGAACTGCGGTCTGTAATGTTCAAGTTCTAGAACTGCAGTCTGTAATGTGCTGGTTCTAGATGTGATGTGCTAGATTGCCTCGACTGCTGTGCTGGGGGGGGGGGGGATACTTCCACAGCTCCAACCTTGTGTACCAATACGTAGCATGTTGTGGCTAAAGCACCTCCTTTAATAATCTAGCGTGCATGAGGGCACCTTGTTCAGCTGTAAGGTTTGATCCCAGCTCTCTTCACATGCGTCTGATGGCGTGTTTCAACCTCACTCGTTGCCTTCCTTGTGTGTGTTCCAACCTCACTCGTTGCCTTCCTTGTGTGTGTTCCAACCTCACTCGTTGCCTTCCTTGTGTGTGTGTTCCAACCTCACTCGTTGCCTTCCTTGTGTGTGTGTTTCAACCTCACTCGTTGCCTTCCTTGTGTGTGTGTGTGTGTGTGTGTGTGTGTTTCAACCTCACTCGTTGCCTTCCTTGTGTGTGTTCCAACCTCACTCGTTGCCTTCCTTGTGTGTGTTTCAACCTCACTCGTTGCCTTCCTTGTGTGTGTGTTCCAACCTCACTCGTTGCCTTCCTTGTGTGTGTGTTTCAACCTCACTCGTTGCCTTCCTTGTCTGTATGTGTTCCCCGTTATGTTTGTGTAGATGAGTTTACTTCTGTTGCAACCTCATCATAGCTGTGCGGTCAGTACAGTGTAAAGCACCAAACCGCTCTGTGTGTGTGTGTATGTGTGTGTGTGTGTGTGTGTGTGTGTGTGTGAGAGAGTGAGTGAGTGTCCTGCAGGCCTTGTTTGTCTATTGTGTTTGTGCTTGTTATTGTTTACTCCTTGGGGGAGAAGGCGGCAGCGATTGCATCTGAGCACTGAAATTACAGCGATGGGCGGGCGCGATAAAAACCCTCCGCTATGCGAGGAGAGACACGTCGCTACCGCTACCGCTACCGCTCCCCGCCACTGCCCCTCGCAGGCAGCAGCAAACGAGCCCAGAATCGCTGCTCTCTCCGCACGCTCCCTGCTCCTTGCTCTAGCCATGTTTCAAGGCAGACATGAAATGATCCCAGACTTGTGTGTCTCGCTCTCCCTCTCTTTGGTGGAGTTACCTAGACATCATTAAATGATGATAAATCTGTATTTTAGATTGAGTGTGCACTCTTGAGGCAGGCCTGAGCAAACAATGCCAGAGCATGAACCTCCTCATGCCCACTGAACGTCACCAAACCTGCATACATGTGCATTTTCCATGAGAGGCCTACCAGGGTTGCAAAGCATGCTGGGATATGCAGTGGTTCATGATGGGGGGTGATGGAGCTAAATAGGGAGATGGCAGGGTGATGACATCATCAGTAAGTCAACACTGACGTTTCTATAAAGAGTTGCCCAAATCATTGCTGAAAACATAATAATAATAATACTCCTCCTTCTCTGTCTCACTCTTTTTCTCTCTGTCCCTGACTTACACACATCATCATTCTTTTTCTCTCTCTTTCTTTTTTGTCATGTCAAGTGCAGACAGCAGTCAGGCATGGCCTGTGAGTTTAATCTGGGCTAACTCTCTTCATTCCTCTATAGAAACACACCTTTCCTTCTCACTTTCACTGTCCTTCACTTCACAAGTGCGGTAATTACTGCCCGTGTGTGTGTGTGTGTGTGTGTGTGTGTGTGTGTGTGTGTGTGTGTGTGTGAGTGAATCTTTGTGGGTGTGTATGAGAGCAAATCTGTGTGTGTGTGTGTGTGTGTGTGTGTGTGTGTCTGTAAAAGAGAGAGAATGTTTGACTCTCCTTGTTATCGGTTCTTTTCATTGCCGCACAAGAGTGTAAAATGATTAGAGGGCCCAGGTGACAAAGCCGCGCCGAGATTTGCCGCCTTCGCTGGGGCGCCGGCTAGATGTCAGGTGAGCCGCCGGAGCGAGAGAAAAAGAAAAGGATGAATATTAAAGGGCTGGCTCTTTTCTTTTCTTAACGCTGGAGCACCCATGTCGTCTTCAGGGTTACGGGGTGTGTGCGCGTGCGTGTGTGTGTGTGTGTGTGAGAGACCGTCCTGGCTCTTCCTGCTCGACCCCCACAGTGTCACCTGATGAAAAGAGCTATTTATGTCGATAATGTTGATAATATCATTACTTGTCCCCTTTTTTATATCTCTTCTCTTTCTCTCTCTGTTCTTCTCTTCTCTTCTCTTTCTCTCTCTGTTCTTCTGCTCGTCCTGTCACGCTCTCCTTCGCTGAGTTTCTCCAGGTGTGCCTCATCCTCTCTTTGTCTTCATCTCTTGTTCTGCTCCGCTCTTTTTTTTTTTTTAATCTCCTATTTGTTTAGTTTTTTTCTGTTCTGTTCTGTCATTCTTTCTTTATCTTTTCTTTCATTCCCATCTTTTTTTTTTCTCCCTCATGTCTCTGTTTATTAACATGCTGTTGCCAAAGTCACACTATAAACTAAGAACCACAAAATTGCATTACCTGTTTCTCTCACTGAAATGAAATAATGAGTTTAAATAATGAGTATTCTGATGCAGACTCATTCTCTCTTTCTCTCTCTCTATGTGTGTCTGTCTCTCTGTGACACTGATTCTGATGTAGTAACGGCAGTATTATCTCTCTGCCCACTTATCGTAATACATTTCCCTTCCCCTATCCCAGTCGAGAGAGAGAGAGAGAGAAAAGGCTATCTGCTCTTTGTAGTATTCTGACTATTTATGTTGGACAAGGTCAGAATCGTTTAAACTTAGCTGCCGTGCACAGACCTGCTGATAAGATAGGGAGAGGAGGAGGAAGAAGAAGAGGAGGAGGAGGAGGAGGAAAGGGGGATCGATGGAGGGCTGTAGATTTATTCTCTCTCCCCAACGGGATTTTCTTTTTTTTTAAACCCCCGCACCCCCATGTGTAGTGCTTGTGTTGTAACAGTACCTTCTGAGAGCCGTGCTCCCTCCATCCGTCTCTTTAAGCAGGGGGGGGGGGGGGGGGGGGGCGGTCAGGGGCTTTAAAATACAGTAGGGGCCTAAATGCCCCTCTTTACTCAGGCTTGATGAAATCAAAGGGCAAATTAAAACACTATCAAATAAATCTGAGGGGAGAATCTCCACAGCCAGCTCCTCTCCACTATCCATCTGTCGAGCTGGGAGCAGCAGGGCAAGAGGGGAGTGTGTGTGTGTGTGTCTGCGTGTGTGTATGTGTGTCTGCGTGTGTATGTGTATTTGTGCCTCTGCGTGTGTGTGTGTGTGTGTATGTGTGTCTGCGTGTGTATGTGTATTTTTGTGTGTGTGTGTGTGTGTGTGTGTGTGTGTGTGTGTGGTGTGTTACTTGCATTATAACTCTCTTGTGTGTGCATTCTTGTCTGTGTTTTTTGTGCGTGTGAACGTGCTTGTGTTTTTCCTTGTGTGTGTGTGTGTGTGTGTGTATCACTCAGATCTTGGGTTTCTGTCTTGTGTCCTCATGATAGATGGCAGGGTCCAACCCCACGTGCCCTTCAGCTCACCCAGAGGAGTGTGTGTCACAACCGTTTACCACCCTGCTGTCTGTCTGTCACCTGTGTGTGTGTGCGTGCGTGTGTGTGTGTGTGTGTGTGTGTGCATGTTGGCACATTGTGATTGACAGGTCAAGGATGGCTCCCTGCTGTATCCGTCCAGGCGGCCCCAGCTCCCAGTCGTGTGTGTGTGTGTGTGTGTGTGTGTGTGTGTAAACTTGTACATATTAATAACACATACATAGTACAAGAATACATATTGAGATTTTTTTATGTGAGAATTCTGAGTGTTCATAAGTTTGTTTGTCTGGGCACATGTCTGGGTACATGTCTGAGGGTGTGTGTGTGTGTGTGTGTGTGTGTGTGTGTGTGTTTGGGTCCTGCTGAGTGGCAAGGTCAGCTGACCCAGGATCAGTCCTGTGGAGCAGACTGCCGTTTCCTGCCCAAACTAACTCAAACCGTGTGTGTGTGTGTGAGAGACTGGACCAAGTCTACATCCACCCTGTCTGCTCACTCCCTTCTTTACTTTCTGCCATGTATGAAAATCCATCTCTCTCTCTCTCTCTCTCTCTCTCTCTCTCTGTCTCTCTCTCTCTCTCTGACACACACTTTTCCTCTTTGTCTTTGAGGCCCTTTCTCTTTCTTCCCTCTTCCTGTCTTTCAAACACACCCCTCAGCCTCACCCTGCTTTTCTCTTTTCTCTCCCCCCTCAGTAAGTCTCTAATCCTTTTTATGTCACACTTCTCCACTATGTCCTTTTCTCTCTCTCTCTCTCACACACACACACACACACACACACACACACACACACACACACACACACACACACACATTAATGTCTATTTAGCTCTTTCTCGCTCTCACACATACATATGCCTTCACTCCCTCACTCCATCCGTTCACACACAAACACACCCCACACACACACACACACACACACACACACACACACACACACACACACACACGTCTTTCTCTCTGAGCAGTGAAGGCTTTGGCGGTGAATGGCATTAGATTATCCTTGTAAAGGCCTAATGGGACTGATGACTGATCCCAATCAGAATCATAATCATAATCGTGGTGTTTTGAGTGCGCCGACGAAGAGGAGGGAAAGGCTTTGGGAAGCAGGTTTCTAGAAACGGGGCTTTTGTGCGGAGCCCCACTCTTAAGTTACTCCACATCTATGGAAAGTGTTCCTTAAGGAAGGAAGAGATTTTTTACCCCCCCCCACCCCCCCACACACACACACTCCCCACTCCCCACTCCGCTCTCTCCTACCAGGCGGAGATTGGCCGACTGGTGAATTAAAGATCAGTCGTTTTACATATAAATGTTTTGACGACCCAACGTGGGGAGGTTTTCTGTTTCGCTTGTTTTTTTGTTTTTTTTAAACCCACATACTCTAAAATGCACGCAGACATAAGCTTACATGTGTATGCGCACACACACACACACACACACACACACACACACACACACACACACACACACAAGCATACACGCAAGTATTTTTTAAACTTCTGTTTTCATTTGGAAGTTTTTGTGGTTAGGGTGGGGGGGGTAAGAGGAGGGGTGAGTCGTTGAACAACACAGGGACTCAGATACTGCCCGTGTACACACACTCACTCACACACACACACACACACACACACACACACACACATGCTCTCATGCAGAGGTAATGCAGTTTCCCTGCGTCTGCCATCTTAAGAAAGTGTAATTAGAATATTATTCTTTTTTGGATGGAATCTGTGTGTGTGCTTGTGTGTGTGTGTGTGTGTGTGTGCACTCTTTTTTTCTTCCATCGCCCTGCTGTTCGCTCGCCTCCCTTTGATTCTCGCTCTGATGTGGGATTTCGTCTTAAAGACTTTCTCTTTTCTTTTAGTCTTTTTCTTTCTTTGTCATTAATTTATTTTTTCTAATTTCTTGTCTTTTAACACCCCACCCGCTTGTTTTCCTCACCGTGAGACTTATGTTCTGAAGAAAGATTTTTTTTTTTTTATTGATTCCCCCCATTCTTTTCTTCTGCCTGTACGCTTTTGCGTAATAATTTCTTCAGTGCTGCGGTTCTTCACTTTTTCCCCGACTCACAGAGCTGCTTGAGGTTTTCAGCATGTGTGGGTTTTTAATGTGGCTTTTGTGTTTTTTCTTTTATCTTTTTTTATTTATTTATTTAAAGGCACACGAGAACTAGGTACTCCCACACCTGTGTGTAAGGATCAATGATTGACATGATGGTGGATAGTTTAAAGTCTGTGTGAACTTTGTATTTTTCATCATTAAGGAGGAGATGCAATCACAAGAAATGTGTCGGGCCAAAGGACTGGCTTGCGCTTTGTTGCAATACCATCAGAGTCTCCTAGATGGCACTGTTGGCCCAGTTTAGTGGCCTTACGCACAGTAACACACTCAAACAAATACATTGCTGTGTGCATTTGTATCTCGCACACAAAACTGCATTCACCCAGTCCTGTGTGTATGTTTGTGTGTGAGAGAAAGATAGTGATAGTGTGGGGGTGTGTGTTTGTGTGTCTGTGTGAGTGTGTGTGTGTGTGTGTGAGTGTGTGTGAGTGTGTGTGAGTGTGTGTGAGAAAGAGAGAGAGCGAGAGAGAATGAGCAGTGGGCAGTGGACTTGGCTCACCGTCCTTACAGTTTGCAGTGGTGTTATTGTCCTCCTTGGGTCTTGCAAGTCAACCCTCCTTCGCGCTCACCTAGACACACACACACACACACACACACACACACACACACACACAGGGTAAATGGTAAATGTAGAGTCATGTAGGAGGTTGGCTTTAGATGCTTGTGTGGTGTAATACACTCAGCCTCACCAGTGGTCTAGAGCGTTGTGTGTCCACCTTACAATTTCCGCTACATTCACTCACAACCCCACACACACACACACACAACCACACACACACACAGACTCACAAATACAAACACACACACACACTCATACACACAGACACAGACATTCACGTACACGTCATACACTACAGACTCGTTTTTTGTTTCTGAAAAATAAAGATTGGAATTGTATAAACCACCAGCCTTCTTTGTGTATTTCACTGCAAATCTCACACATTCAGGTCCATGCATACACACACTTCCCCTTGCCCCCCGCCAACACACACACACACACACACTCACACACACACACATCCTACATGTGATTATCTAACATTGTGTGTGTGTGTTTTGGTATCTGGCGGCCTGAATTAATTCCTCTGTGTTTGTGTGTGTGTGTGTGTCACTGACGTATATGGAAGCGGTGGGCCTAGCAATGGAAGTTGATGTGAAAAGGAATTGCTTGCTTTTGTGTGTGTCAGTGCAGTGTGTGTATGCAGACATTTGTGTGTGTAGATCGTGTGGCCTTCGATTGCAGCCCATGTGTGTCTATATGCATGCGTACTTTTGTGTGTGTTAAGTGTCCATTCTTTGATTGTAGTGTGTGTGTGTGTGTGTGTGTGTGTGTGTGGGTGTACATTGAGCTCATGTGTCCCATTTGGGCGTTGGGAGTTTGCCGGGGAGATCAGAGGGGAAGGTATGTAAAACAGTCCCCCAGGAGAGGGGCCCTCAGACGGGTTAAACTCACACTCTCTGCCCCCCACCACCCTGGAGCCCTGGGTGGGACGCCAACGAACAAAGATCTGTGTGTGTGTGTTACCTGGGCATTAGCTTGGTAGCCAGCCATGTGCAAAACCCACACACACATTTAGGATATATGTATATGAAATCATGAAATCGTGTGTGTGTATGCATACCTACAGGTAGGCTGTTTTGTTAAACACTTAATTTTTTTTGTATATATAAAGAAAATGTATTCATATGTTTGTGTTATTGGCTATATGGACTAGAGTGTGTGTGTGTGTGTGTGTGTGTGTGTGTGTGTGTGTGTGTGTGTGTGTGTGTGTGGGCGCGAGCGCTTGCATGTGGGTGTGTGTTGGAAGGGTAAATGGTTTTGTTAATGATCCCAACTTCCTCCTATTCAGCAGTCTTTGAGAATTATCAGTCCATTTAGTGCAGAGGAGAACGAACGAGGAGAGGGGGAAGAGGAAAGGAGATGGAGAAGAAAAGTGGGGGAAGAGGAGAAGAGAGGTGGAGGGAGGGGGAGAGGAGAGGAGAGAAGATGAGTAGAGGGGAGTAAAGATAAGAAGGAGGAACATGTACAAGGAGAGGAGACTAAAGGAGAATTATCTGTCCATTTAGTTCAGAAGGAGATGAGTACGGGGGGGGGGGCAAGACAGGAGAGAAGAAGAGAGGATGAAGAGAAGACTGGGGAGGGATGAAAAGAGAAAGAGTAAATAGGAAGAAGAGGAGCAAAGAGAAGACCAAGGAAAAAGGGAAGAGGAGTGGAAGTAGTTCACGTGGTGTCAGGGAAGAGTAGTTCACGTGGTGTCAGGGAAGAGTAGTGCACGTGGTGTTAGAGAAGAGTAGTGCACGTGGTGTTAGGGAAGAGTAGTGCACGTGGTGTTAGAGAAGAGTAGTGCACGTGGTGTTAGAGAAACGTAGTGCACGTTGTGTTAGGGAAGAGTAGTGCACGTGGTGTTAGGGAAGAGTAGTGGAAGAGTAGTGCACGTGGTGTTAGGGAAGAGTAGTGGAAGAGTAGTGCACGTGGTGTTAGGGAAGAGTAGTGCACGTGGTGTTAAGGAAGAGTAGTGCACGTGGTGTTAGAGAAGAGTAGTGCACGTGGTGTTAGGGAAGATGGGAGAGAACCACGTGAATTTAAACGAAAAGAACCAAGTTGAGAGCGTGGAAAGTGAATATTCCTTCTTTATAGTGCACGGAGAGAAGGAGTAGAGAAGGAGTAGAAGGATGAAAGATGTGGAGGTGGGGTTAGGGACGAGAGAGGTAGAAGAGAGAACGAAGGGAACACGAGAGAACGAAGGGAACACACGAGAACATGTGTATCAGGAGCTGAGTAGAGTGGAGACACGGAAGGTGAATTATCAGTCCATTGAATGCACAAGGAAAGCAGAGGAGGAGGAGGAGGAGGAGGAGAGGAGGAAGGGTGGTGAGAAGAAAGACACGAAGAGGAGCGGTAGTAGAAGAGAATTGGGAGAGGAATGGACAGAGCATGAAAAAGAAGGGCATGTTTGAAGGAGGAAAGGAAGGAGAGAATGCCACGCCAGTAGGGCACCTGGACATGGAGGACATGCTGGGCCTCATGACTCTCTGGGATGAGATGAGACGAGATGAGATGAGACGAGATGTGGAGGGACTTCAATCCACATACTGTAACCCTGGCTCAGACCTGGCCCTGTTCCGGTTCCGATCTGGTTCCGATCTGGCTCCGATGTGGTTCCGATCTGTTTCCGATGTGGTTCCGATCTGGTTCCGATGTGGTTCCGATCTGTTTCTGATTCTGCTGTTCTCTGGGTAGAGTCTGATATCTACCACAACCACTTGTCACCACAGAGAGAATTTCCAAGAAGGATCAGCCTGACTCACTCACTCACTCTGTGTGTGTGTGTGTGTGTGTGTGTGTGTGTGTGTGTGTGTGTGTGTGTGTGTGTGTGTGTGTGTGTGTGTGTGTGGCGCTCTGCATGCATTTGCACTCCTACATACCTCACACACATTCCCATTTAACACCATATTCATAATGTTTAGTTGTTTAGTTATGCTGTGTCAATTATAAATATAAAATATCTGTATGTGCCAACATGGTTTACTGTGTGTGTGTGTGTGTGTGTGTGTGTATTTAGGTGTTCTTTTTGCTCTTCACTGAGGTTGTGGTGACACCAACAGTGTGGGCTTTACCTGTGTGTGTGTGTGATATTTATAATAATCTCTAGTGCATACACACATGGGTGCACACTCGTAAACACACACACACACACACACACACACACACACACACTGCTTTTTTCCGAAGCTAAAGCTTGTTTTTTTCTTGGTCTTCTCAGCTTTAGGGATTAAAAACAGAATCTCTTTCTCAAGCTGAGAGTAGAAAGGCACAGTGCTTAGAAACACACACACACACACACACACACATACAAATGTAGACAAACATGTGTTGATAGTCACCCTCGGACCGACAGACAGACAGACACACACACACACACACAGGTAGGACACATGTGCATTGATACACACAGACATATTCACATGTCTCAACTCTCCCTCATATACACACACACACACACACACACACACACACACACACAAACCCCAAAATACAAATTCTCCACACATATCCACCAATCAGACACACATGGGCTTCGCACACCACACCACACCACACAGAAATCACCCAACTTTCCAAATATATATATATATATATATATATTTTATTTATATTTGAGCCAATGCCAGCATTATTGATCGCTCAGGGGTGTTGCTACTTTATTTGTGTTGTTGCATATTTTGAGCACTAGTCACTGGCTTTGTGTAACCTAATACGTGAATTCTCCCCTTATTGCATTGTTTGGGGTGTTACTATGACTGTGATGTGCAGTGTGTGTGTGTGTGTGTGTGTGTGTGTGTGAGAGAGTGAGGTGTGTGTGTGTGTAGGGGTGGGAATCTCTTGGCACCTCACGATTCGATTCGATTCCGATTCAGTGGTCAACGATTCGATTCTAAACCGATTATCGATTCTACACCGATTATCGATTCTAAACCGATTATCGATTATCAATTCTAAACCGATAAAACGATTATCGATGCATGTCGATTTTTAAAACATCTGAGTTTGCTACTCAGAGTCTCAAATCACTTCCTACTTTGTGTTTGATAATTAAAGAAAATCAACAGATGAATTACCTTCTCTATTTTTTTATTAGAGAAAAAGCTTTCCCTTGTCACAATTATGACTTTCAATGAACAATGCAATAATCGATGCAGCTTGCATTTCAACACAAAATGAATGTGTGTAAAAAAAAAAAAAAAAAAAATTAAATTTTAAAATTTTATTTTTTTTTTTTAATTAAAAAATCGATTATGAACTTTTCTGAATCGAGACAGAATCGTTCTAGAGAGAATCGAGAGAAATCGAAAAATCCCACCCCTAATGTGTGTGTGTGTGTGTGAGAGTGAGATGTGTGTTCCCTTAGCTGTGATGCATTTATTGAATAGCAGGCGGTTTAAAGAATAAAAGTAAAGATTGCTAAATGAATAGATTCAAATAAATATGCAGACGCTTCTATCCAAAGCCTAGAGACCTACACCTACAGATGTAAGCTACGTTGCCATCCGTTCCCATCCGTTCCCATCCGTTCCCATCAGGTCCCATCCGTTCCCATCAGGTCCCATCCGTTCCCATCCATTCCCATCCGTTCCCATCAGGTCCCATCAGGTCCCACCAGGTCCCACCAGGTCCCACCAGGTCCCACCAGGTCTCACCAGGTCTCACCAGTGTGCTCTGGGAAACAAAGCTGTCACCTGCTACTGCTCCATCTGTTTAGCCACGGGGGCGCTAAGAGGTGTCTGCACAAGAGCGTGTTGGGGAGCCTAGGCCTCCATCTCTGAGGTGTGGAGAGGGGAAGAATGAGAGGAAAAGGAAAGAGAGAAAAGGAGAGACGGAGACGGAGAGGGGGAGAGAGAAGTTGAGTGAGACTAGGAGAGAGAGGGGGAGGGAGAGAGGGGTAACAGTGAGCTATTTTGCTGCTAAGTGGCCGACCCTATGTCCTCTTGCCCTCACTCTCAAACCAACCGTGCATGTCCAACACACCCCGCCGCAAGGCTCACACACCGCCGTGTGTGTGTGTGTGTGTGTTTGTGTGTGTGTTTGTGTGTGTGTGTGTGTGTCATTTTGGACGGCCATAAAGCCTGTGAACGGACAGGTTTCCCATGATGTCAGAGGGGTTAAGGTCAGCTGTTTAAAACAAAATAGGTTTGGAACTGGTGTGGATGTGTTTTTGTGGGTCTGTCTGTGTCTCTGTGTGTGTGTGCGGTCCACCTATGTTGCCTTGATTGGTGCTGATTGGTTGTTTTTAGGGTGCTTTTGGTCCAGACTGGGGCTTGAGCTGTTGGTTTGTTTTGTTTTCTGTTCGTTAATGTGAAGTCTGTCTTGCCAAAGCGGGGGTCTGAGGTTCTAAGGTTCTCCCGCAGAACTCCCGTGCGGTTCGTATCTGGTGTGAAACCAGGAAGTAAAGGGTATTTAGGACCGCTGATGGATCCAAATCCTCCAAAAATAAACAAATCACCGTTAGCTGTGGAAGTAAAAAAAAAATTCAAATGCAGTTTTCTAAAATGCTAACAGTCTTAAAAATAGCGACCATGCAGCTGGGTGGTATACTGGGTATGCCTGTGTGCTTCGCAACGATGCAATTTCATCTCTCATTGCCACCTGCCTCCGCAAAACATCCTCATCCCAGCAGCTCGCATCATTTATGGCAGAGCAAAAATAACCAAATTAACTAGAAGACGAAGGGAAATACAAATAGTACGACTCTCCATTTTCCTCTCTTAATTTGCCTCGTTGCCTAGCAACATTGGTAAATAAAAGCTGCACGTTCCCAACGTGTTGATGACGTAAACGGACCATAATTCACTAGCAAGTAATGCAATGTGCAAGGAGACCAGCAGGGGGAGGGGGGGAGGGGGGGGGGGGGGGGGGGGACAGAGGAGGGGGGGGAACAGACCTTATTGTGCCAGTGGGTGTTTGGCTGTGATCAGTTGTCTCAGTTCTTTTAGGTACATTGTTTGTCTAGTTGATTTCTGCATTGTGTGTTTGTGCACATGTATGTGTGTGTGTGTGTGTGTGTGTGTGTGTTCACCTGTTTGCTTTTAATGACATCTGTATGTGTCTTTTTGTGAGTTGTTATTTTTACCCACGGAATATTTGTGTGTGTGTGCGTGCGTGCGTGCGCACGTAGGTGTTATTTTTACCTGTGGAGCTTGTTCCCACAGCAGTGTCTACGTGCCAGTCCTTTCAAATGACCCTCTCAACAGCTGTTCTCACTGTGTGTGTGTGTGTGTGTGTGTGTGTGTGTGTGTGTGTGTGTGTGTGTGTGTGTGTGTGTGTGTGTGTGTGTGTGTGTGTGTGTGTGTGTGTGTGTGTGTCTCTGGGCCTCTTGTTTGGCACTGTTGTAAGTCTTGATTAGTGTTTCCACCCAAAAAGGGCATAGGTGGTCAATAAATGGTAACCCACCCCCACAGACACACAGACACACACACACTCCACACCTATCCTACCTACCCAGCAATCTATGCCCAAGTTTCTTTTTTTTTTTTTACCTACAATGCCCCTCTGTGCAGTGCTGGTCTTGGTCACACACACACGCACACACACACACACAGTCAGCCTGTCCATATAAACAGGTTGATCCCCATCCCATCCTATCCCATCCCATCCCACCCTGAAAGTTCTTGAGTCCTTTTAGTTAAAGTGAAATGACCTTAGCTGAGTCAAGCCTAGCTAAAGTTAGCTGCAAGGCTAACTGCATATCTCACTCACGTCTCACTCACGTCTCACTCACGTCTCACTCACTCCTCACTCACGTCTCTCACGTCTCACAGATGCCCTTTTTGCTTTGGCACAGACGCCACACACATTGGCACTGACCTGGGGAATGGCCACCATGGGAGATGGGGGGGGGGGTCAGTTTCTGGAGCAGATTATAAGAGAACAGTTCTAGAGAGAGTTCCTCTAAGTTGTCCTGCACCTCAAGCGGACACACACACACACACACACACATACACACACATATTTTGGGGGTTTGGGGGGGTCTGAGGACTCCCCGAGGTTAGACAAGTGAGACGGGTTGACCGGTGTGAGGATGTGTGATGTGTCTGCCGTATTGATCCAGTGCTGTTGTCCCTGTCTAGTCGGTGGTCTCATACTGACCACACTGCATGTCGTGACGGTGGGAGAGGAATAATGTGTGTGTGTGTGTGTGTGTGCCATAATGACTACACTGCATGTCGTGATGGTGGGAGAGGAATCGCTGTGACCAAAGACTCAGCAGTCCAGTTTTTTGGGGGAATACTGTGCACCCCATTGTCTGGGAGACATGTTGGGTCTGTTGGCCATATGTGTGTGTGTGTATGTGTGTGTGTGTGTGGTGGGGGGTTGTTGTCATTGTGTCTACTTAAACTCATGGTGGCAAGCGTATTAGTATGTTTTGTGTGGGGAAGTCAGTTTGTGTGTGGTTGGACCTGAGGTGGCAAAGAAACCATGTGTGTGTAGCCAGCCCTGTGGGGGGGTGTGTGTGTGTGGGAATGTCCCCTGTGTCCGGTTGAATCCGGAGGCGTCACACACACTAGACGCGTCCCAGCCAGACTGGCCCGAATTTTCATGGACCGCAAACAATGGACCCGTTGCATTGCACTGCCTCTGGTGAAATTCAGAGCCTGTTTAAAGTGTGTGTGTGTGTGTGTGTGTGTGTGTGTGTGTGTGTGTGTGTACGTGTTTAGTGATCTCCTCTGAAGCAGTCGTTGCACAATTCCCATGCCCTCCCACTTCCAGGAAGTGATTTGAGGTAATTATTCTTCAGACAGAAAAGTGTGTGTGTTTGTGTGTGTGCGCGCATGTCCGTGTGTGTGCATTTACAGTAAATGTTAGATCACAAATGCATACATTTGAATGTGTGAAGCATAGTGCTAATGTACTCATGAGGTTGGTTGTGTGTGTATTTATCTGTTCACTGTTTGTGTGTGTGTGTGTGTGTGTGTGTGTGTGTGTGTGTGTGTGTGTGTGTGTGTGTGTGTGTGTGTGTGTGTGTGTGTGTGTGTGTGTGTGTGTGTGTGTGTGTGTGTGTGTCTGCACGCGCGGATGCTTGTATATTTTTTTTACACGTGTTTGGTATGTGCCGGTGTATTTTTGTAGATGTATTTTGTGTGTGCGTGTGTGTGTGTGTGCGTGTGTGCGAAGCTTAGTCGTAATTCATCGATTGAGAAATGATTATCTGGCTCGACACTGTGTGGGAGTGGGTAACAAAACACAAACAATAACACACACTTCTTTTCACTCTTTCTTTTCTCTCATCTCTCCTTTATCTCAACTGTCTCTTTTTTCCCTCTCCTTTCATCATCTTTTACCCTCCAGTCATGCAAATTGTGTGTGCGTGTGTGTGTGTGTGTGTGTGTGTGTATGTGATCTTGAATAAAGACCCAAATGAACGTGCATTTCCCCCAACTGCAGAGATTCATTGCAGACCTCGTCACTAAAGAAGCGGCTTAACAACATTAGAAGACTGTGTGTGTGTGTGTGTGTGTGTGTGTGTGTGTGTGTGTGTGTGTGTGTGTGTGTGTGTGTGTGTGTGTGTGTGGGGGGCAGAGGCGAGGTCACGTCGGCCGTGAAGCGTCCGTCCGTCTGTCTTCTCGTTGTGGTTTTGAATTTGACACAGATGAAGTATTGACTTTCCGCGCCGCCATTTGAACCTGTCAAATGTATTGACAGACTGGGAGGGCGATGCATAATTACTTTATGAGGTGAGCTGGAATGATGGGCTGGAGAGAGAGAGAGAGAATGGGGGAAAGATGGAGGACAGACAGACAGACAGATGGATGGATGGAGAGAGAGACAGCGGGCGAGAGAGAGGGAGGGAGAGGCAATCGCAGTTTCTTGAGGAAATTATGCCGTGCTGTCACGAGGTAGTGGAGTGTGTCGAAAAACTGCTTTCGTCGTCCAGTAGCAGTCGTGTGCGCGCGCTCTCTCACTCACACACACACACACACACACACACACACACACACATTCTCTGTATATAAGTAGATAAGTGGTGTGGGTTGAGTGAAAAGTTGTCAGCTTGTCTTACAGCCCAGGTCTTATCTTCATACTGAATGAACACGGCAGACCTGTGTGCATCAGTGGTCACCATTACTGGAGCCGGGCTTAAAATGTGCAGGGAGGGACACACACACACACACACACACACACACATATTCACAATCAGGAGTAACTTCACATACATACACACTCTATCTTTTTATGAAGTCCCCTGCTACACACACACACACACACACACACACATACCACTTTCCTTGTACTCATTCTTGCAGGACTGCATCAGATAGTCAGTGAAATCGGTAGCTGTCTGTAGAACAGAAACACACACATGCACATACTAATACACACACACACACACACACACACACACACACACACACACACACACACACACACACACACACACACTTCAACACATATACTCACAGGCACATACATGTACTGTATAAAATGTTTGAGTTCAAGTTCTGTTTCCACGGTAAGAAAATGTCTGATTCTGTTTGAGTTGTTTCCAAGAGTTAGTTCTGCTATTAAAATGAAGTCAGGAGAGGCATCCTATGGGAGAGGGAGCAAAATGGAGAGATGGAGAAAAAGATGGAGTATAGAACAGGAGAGATGGAGAGGGTGACGGGAGGGACTGAGTGAGAAAGAGGAGGAAGAGAGGAGAAGAGAGACCGAGTGAGAAAGAAGAGAGAGAGAGTGAGTGAGAAAGAGGAGGAGGAAGAGAGATGAATAAAGCGATGGTGTAAAGGGAGCAAAATGGGTCACCGGAGTAGAGACAGAGAAATGCCTGAGGTAGTGAGGGGCAGTTAGAAATGGAGGAGCGCCTGAGGTAGTGAGGGGCAGTTAGGGAGAAACGGAGGAAGCGAGGGGGCAGTTGGGGAGAAACGGAGGAGCGCCTGAGGTTTCCAGGGGCAGTTAGGGCGAAAGGGTAAAAAGGGTTGGACAGAGGAGATCAAAACCGAAAGAAAGTGTGTGTGTGTGTGTGTGTGTGTGTGTGTGTGTGAGTGTGTGTGCTGAATGTGAACAGGGTTGCCTATGCTGGAGGTTGTGCCCTTGTGGCAACAGCAGCCCCTCCACAGGAAAAACAACTCAGATTAATACAGAGATAAAGAGAGAAGGATGGAGCGGGAGAGAGGGGGAGGGAGAGAGGGAGGGTTATGGGAACGAGAGAATGGGTAGAGGAGGGAGAGAAAAGATGTAGGTAAAGGAGAGGGAGGAGAGAGAGAGAGAGAAAGAATAAAATAGAAGTAGATGAGGAGAGAGAGAGAGAGAGAGAGAGTAGGGTAGAGGGAGAGAAAGAGGGAAGAACAGAGGAAGAAGGTGAAAGAGTGGGGAGAGAAGCGACAGAAGCTGAAAGAGAGGGAGAGGAGAAAAGGAATAATATGGGAGAGAGAGAGAGAGAGAGAGAGAGAGAGAGAGAGAGAGAGAGAGAGAGAGAGAGAGAGAGAGAGAGAGAGAGAGAGAGAGAGAGAGAGAGAGAGAGAGAGAGACGGAAGGAGAGACATGAAAGAGGAATTAATTGAGTGCTAGGATTAGGAAATGGCTATAGGTTTAACACACACACACACACACACACACACACACACACACACACACACACATTCATGGTCATATTGCTGATAAGGCTTTGTGAGGTGTCTATATTGTGACAATCACAGTTTTGTGTGTGTGTGTGTGTGTGAAAGGCATAGGGACACAGAAAGGTGGTTTACTGGCTCATATTCACCTACCCAGTTGTGTGTGGGTTTGTAGATCTGTACATGTGAGTGGAGTGTATATTTGTGGGTCTGCGTGTGTGTGGTGTGTATGCATATGTGGTACATGTGTTGGTAGATGTGTGTGTGTGCACGACGTGCATGCATTCATATGTGTGTGTGTGTGGTGTCCATGCTTGTATTTGTGTGTGTGTGTGTGTGTGTGTGTGTGCATAGGCGCATAGGCCCCTCTCCCGGCTGATGTTATCTCTCCTCTCATTTAGTATGCTGGAGCAGCCACTGTTACTGCTCTATACAAAACACTATTAAAGACCTCTCTCTCTCCCTCTCTCTCCTTCTCTCTCTAGTTCTCTCTCTCTCTCCCTCCCACTCCCCCCCCCCCCCCCCTCTTTCTCTTTCTCTCTCCCCCCCCCCCCCTCTCTCTCCCCTCTCTGTTTTGTCTGCCATGTTGACATGTTAACCAGCACATATTAACAGCTGGACTTACTGGTTGATCACTGGCGCTCACTGTAAATGGGTGATCACTAGCGCTCACTGTAAATGGGTGATGATCACCAGCGCTCAGTGTAAATGGGT